>NW_027370647.1:0-34395 GCF_046119375.1 Phyllobates terribilis
ACTCTCTTTGAATCTTCTTTATCCTGCTAGGATTAACAGGAAAAAGCAAAAAATTTCAGAATTGCACCTTGCAATGTGGAGATATTACTGTTTGTGCATTTACAATATTCATTGATTTTTGCCATTGAAAAACATGTTTTTCATATACCAGAAATGTTTGAAGCTACTGACTGAATGAAAGGAGCTGGCATCTCACTCTCTTTGAATCTTCTTTATCCTGCTAGGATTAGCAGGAAAAAGCAAAAAATTTCAGAATTGCACCTTGCAATGTGGAGATATTACTGTTTGTGCATTTACAATATTCATTGATTTTTGCCATTGAAAAACATCCAGAAATGTTTGAAGCTACTGACTGAATGAAAGGAGCTGGCATCTCACTCTCTTTGAATCTTCTTTATCATGCTAGGATTAGCAGGAAAAAGCAAAAAATTTCAGAATTGCACCTTGCAATGTGGAGATATTACTGTTTGTGCATTTACAATATTCATTGATTTTTGCCATTGAAAAACGTCCAGAAATGTTTGAAGCTACTGACTGAATGAAAGGAGCTGGCATCTCACTCTCTTTGAATCTTCTTTATCATGCTAGGATTAGCAGGAAAAAGCAAAAAATTTCAGAATTGCACCTTGCAATGTGGAGATATTACTGTTTGTGCATTTACAATATTCATTGATTTTTGCCATTGAAAAACGTTTTTCATATACCAGAAATGTTTGAAGCTACTGACTGAATGAAAGGAGCTGGCATCTCACTCTCTTTGAATCTTCTTTATCCTGCTAGGATTAGCAGGAAAAAGCAAAAAATTTCAGAATTGCACCTTGCAATGTGGAGATATTACTGTTTGTGCATTTACAATATTCATTGATTTTTGCCATTGAAAAACATGTTTTTCATATACCAGAAATGTTTGAAGCTACTGACTGAATGAAAGGAGCTGGCATCTCACTCTCTTTGAATCTTCTTTATCCTGCTAGGATTAGCAGGAAAAAGCAAAAAATTTCAGAATTGCACCTTGCAATGTGGAGATATTACTGTTTGTGCATTTACAATATTCATTGATTTTTGCCATTGAAAAACATGTTTTTCATATACCAGAAATGTTTGAAGCTACTGACTGAATGAAAGGAGCTGGCATCTCACTCTCTTTGAATCTTCTTTATCCTGCTAGGATTAGCAGGAAAAAGCAAAAAATTTCAGAATTGCACCTTGCAATGTGGAGATATTACTGTTTGTGCATTTACAATATTCATTGATTTTTGCCATTGAAAAACATGTTTTTCATATACCAGAAATGTTTGAAGCTACTGACTGAATGAAAGGAGCTGGCATCTCACTCTCTTTGAATCTTCTTTATCCTGCTAGGATTAGCAGGAAAAAGCAAAAAATTTCAGAATTGCACCTTGCAATGTGGAGATATTACTGTTTGTGCATTTACAATACTCATTGATTTTTGCCATTGAAAAACATCCAGAAATGTTTGAAGCTACTGACTGAATGAAAGGAGCTGGCATCTCACTCTCTTTGAATCTTCTTTATCATGCTAGGATTAGCAGGAAAAAGCAAAAAATTTCAGAATTGCACCTTGCAATGTGGAGATATTACTGTTTGTGCATTTACAATATTCATTGATTTTTGCCATTGAAAAACGTCCAGAAATGTTTGAAGCTACTGACTGAATGAAAGGAGCTGGCATCTCACTCTCTTTGAATCTTCTTTATCATGCTAGGATTAGCAGGAAAAAGCAAAAAATTTCAGAATTGCACCTTGCAATGTGGAGATATTACTGTTTGTGCATTTACAATATTCATTGATTTTTGCCATTGAAAAACGTTTTTCATATACCAGAAATGTTTGAAGCTACTGACTGAATGAAAGGAGCTGGCATCTCACTCTCTTTGAATCTTCTTTATCCTGCTAGGATTAGCAGGAAAAAGCAAAAAATTTCAGAATTGCACCTTGCAATGTGGAGATATTACTGTTTGTGCATTTACAATATTCATTGATTTTTGCCATTGAAAAACATGTTTTTCATATACCAGAAATGTTTGAAGCTACTGACTGAATGAAAGGAGCTGGCATCTCACTCTCTTTGAATCTTCTTTATCCTGCTAGGATTAGCAGGAAAAAGCAAAAAATTTCAGAATTGCACCTTGCAATGTGGAGATATTACTGTTTGTGCATTTACAATATTCATTGATTTTTGCCATTGAAAAACATGTTTTTCATATACCAGAAATGTTTGAAGCTACTGACTGAATGAAAGGAGCTGGCATCTCACTCTCTTTGAATCTTCTTTATCCTGCTAGGATTAGCAGGAAAAAGCAAAAAATTTCAGAATTGCACCTTGCAATGTGGAGATATTACTGTTTGTGCATTTACAATATTCATTGATTTTTGCCATTGAAAAACATGTTTTTCATATACCAGAAATGTTTGAAGCTACTGACTGAATGAAAGGAGCTGGCATCTCACTCTCTTTGAATCTTCTTTATCCTGCTAGGATTAGCAGGAAAAAGCAAAAAATTTCAGAATTGCACCTTGCAATGTGGAGATATTACTGTTTGTGCATTTACAATATTCATTGATTTTTGCCATTGAAAAACATGTTTTTCATATACCAGAAATGTTTGAAGCTACTGACTGAATGAAAGGAGCTGGCATCTCACTCTCTTTGAATCTTCTTTATCCTGCTAGGATTAGCAGGAAAAAGCAAAAAATTTCAGAATTGCACCTTGCAATGTGGAGATATTACTGTTTGTGCATTTACAATATTCATTGATTTTTGCCATTGAAAAACATGTTTTTCATATACCAGAAATGTTTGAAGCTACTGACTGAATGAAAGGAGCTGGCATCTCACTCTCTTTGAATCTTCTTTATCCTGCTAGGATTAGCAGGAAAAAGCAAAAAATTTCAGAATTGCACCTTGCAATGTGGAGATATTACTGTTTGTGCATTTACAATATTCATTGATTTTTGCCATTGAAAAACATCCAGAAATGTTTGAAGCTACTGACTGAATGAAAGGAGCTGGCATCTCACTCTCTTTGAATCTTCTTTATCATGCTAGGATTAGCAGGAAAAAGCAAAAAATTTCAGAATTGCACCTTGCAATGTGGAGATATTACTGTTTGTGCATTTACAATATTCATTGATTTTTGCCATTGAAAAACGTTTTTCATATACCAGAAATGTTTGAAGCTACTGACTGAATGAAAGGAGCTGGCATCTCACTCTCTTTGAATCTTCATCATGCTAGGATTAGCAGGAAAAAGCAAAAAATTTCAGAATTGCACCTTGCAATGTGGAGATATTACTGTTTGTGCATTTACAATATTCATTGATTTTTGCCATTGAAAAACATGTTTTTCATATACCAGAAATGTTTGAAGCTACTGACTGAATGAAAGGAGCTGGCATCTCACTCTCTTTGAATCTTCTTTATCATGCTAGGATTAGCAGGAAAAAGCAAAAAATTTCAGAATTGCACCTTGCAATGTGGAGATATTACTGTTTGTGCATTTACAATATTCATTGATTTTTGCCATTGAAAAACATGTTTTTCATATACCAGAAATGTTTGAAGCTACTGACTGAATGAAAGGAGCTGGCATCTCACTCTCTTTGAATCTTCTTTATCATGCTAGGATTAGCAGGAAAAAGCAAAAAATTTCAGAATTGCACCTTGCAATGTGGAGATATTACTGTTTGTGCATTTACAATATTCATTGATTTTTGCCATTGAAAAACATGTTTTTCATATACCAGAAATGTTTGAAGCTACTGACTGAATGAAAGGAGCTGGCATCTCACTCTCTTTGAATCTTCTTTATCATGCTAGGATTAACAGGAAAAAGCAAAAAATTTCAGAATTGCACCTTGCAATGTGGAGATATTACTGTTTGTGCATTTACAATATTCATTGATTTTTGCCATTGAAAAACGTCCAGAAATGTTTGAAGCTACTGACTGAATGAAAGGAGCTGGCATCTCACTCTCTTTGAATCTTCTTTATCATGCTAGGATTAGCAGGAAAAAGCAAAAAATTTCAGAATTGCACCTTGCAATGTGGAGATATTACTGTTTGTGCATTTACAATATTCATTGATTTTTGCCATTGAAAAACATGTTTTTCATATACCAGAAATGTTTGAAGCTACTGACTGAATGAAAGGAGCTGGCATCTCACTCTCTTTGAATCTTCTTTATCATGCTAGGATTAACAGGAAAAAGCAAAAAATTTCAGAATTGCACCTTGCAATGTGGAGATATTACTGTTTGTGCATTTACAATATTCATTGATTTTTGCAATTGAAAAACGTCCAGAAATGTTTGAAGCTACTGACTGAATGAAAGGAGCTGGCATCTCACTCTCTTTGAATCTTCTTTATCATGCTAGGATTAGCAGGAAAAAGCAAAAAATTTCAGAATTGCACCTTGCAATGTGGAGATATTACTGTTTGTGCATTTACAATATTCATTGATTTTTGCAATTGAAAAACATGTTTTTCATATACCAGAAATGTTTGAAGCTACTGACTGAATGAAAGGAGCTGGCATCTCACTCTCTTTGAATCTTCTTTATCATGCTAGGATTAGCAGGAAAAAGCAAAAAATTTCAGAATTGCACCTTGCAATGTGGAGATATTACTGTTTGTGCATTTACAATATTCATTGATTTTTGCCATTGAAAAACATGTTTTTCATATACCAGGAATGTTTGAAGCTACTGACTGAATGAAAGGAGCTGGCATCTCACTCTCTTTGAATCTTCTTTATCCTGCTAGGATTAGCAGGAAAAAGCAAAAAATTTCAGAATTGCACCTTGCAATGTGGAGATATTACTGTTTGTGCATTTACAATATTCATTGATTTTTGCCATTGAAAAACGTCCAGAAATGTTTGAAGCTACTGACTGAATGAAAGGAGCTGGCATCTCACTCTCTTTGAATCTTCTTTATCCTGCTAGGATTAGCAGGAAAAAGCAAAAAATTTCAGAATTGCACCTTGCAATGTGGAGATATTACTGTTTGTGCATTTACAATATTCATTGATTTTTGCCATTGAAAAACATGTTTTTCATATACCAGGAATGTTTGAAGCTACTGACTGAATGAAAGGAGCTGGCATCTCACTCTCTTTGAATCTTCTTTATCCTGCTAGGATTAGCAGGAAAAAGCAAAAAATTTCAGAATTGCACCTTGCAATGTGGAGATATTACTGTTTGTGCATTTACAATATTCATTGATTTTTGCCATTGAAAAACATGTTTTTCATATACCAGAAATGTTTGAAGCTACTGACTGAATGAAAGGAGCTGGCATCTCACTCTCTTTGAATCTTCTTTATCCTGCTAGGATTAGCAGGAAAAAGCAAAAAATTTCAGAATTGCACCTTGCAATGTGGAGATATTACTGTTTGTGCATTTACAATATTCATTGATTTTTGCCATTGAAAAACATGTTTTTCATATACCAGAAATGTTTGAAGCTACTGACTGAATGAAAGGAGCTGGCATCTCACTCTCTTTGAATCTTCTTTATCCTGCTAGGATTAGCAGGAAAAAGCAAAAAATTTCAGAATTGCACCTTGCAATGTGGAGATATTACTGTTTGTGCATTTACAATATTCATTGATTTTTGCCATTGAAAAACATGTATTTCATATACCAGAAATGTTTGAAGCTACTGACTGAATGAAAGGAGCTGGCATCTCACTCTCTTTGAATCTTCTTTATCCTGCTAGGATTAGCAGGAAAAAGCAAAAAATTTCAGAATTGCACCTTGCAATGTGGAGATATTACTGTTTGTGCATTTACAATATTCATTGATTTTTGCCATTGAAAAACATGTTTTTCATATACCAGAAATGTTTGAAGCTACTGACTGAATGAAAGGAGCTGGCATCTCACTCTCTTTGAATCTTCTTTATCCTGCTAGGATTAGCAGGAAAAAGCAAAAAATTTCAGAATTGCACCTTGCAATGTGGAGATATTACTGTTTGTGCATTTACAATATTCATTGATTTTTGCCATTGAAAAACATGTTTTTCATATACCAGAAATGTTTGAAGCTACTGACTGAATGAAAGGAGCTGGCATCTCACTCTCTTTGAATCTTCTTTATCCTGCTAGGATTAGTAGGAAAAAGCAAAAAATTTCAGAATTGCACCTTGCAATGTGGAGATATTACTGTTTGTGCATTTACAATATTCATTGATTTTTGCCATTGAAAAACATGTTTTTCATATACCAGAAATGTTTGAAGCTACTGACTGAATGAAAGGAGCTTGGCATCTCACTCTCTTTGAATCTTCATTATCCTGCTAGGATTAGCAGGAAAAAGCAAAAAATTTCAGAATTGCACCTTGCAATGTGGAGATATTACTGTTTGTGCATTTACAATATTCATTGATTTTTGCCATTGAAAAACATGTTTTTCATATACCAGAAATGTTTGAAGCTACTGACTGAATGAAAGGAGCTGGCATCTCACTCTCTTTGAATCTTCTTTATCCTGCTAGGATTAGCAGGAAAAAGCAAAAAATTTCAGAATTGCACCTTGCAATGTGGAGATATTACTGTTTGTGCATTTACAATATTCATTGATTTTTGCCATTGAAAAACATCCAGAAATGTTTGAAGCTACTGACTGAATGAAAGGAGCTGGCATCTCACTCTCTTTGAATCTTCTTTATCATGCTAGGATTAGCAGGAAAAAGCAAAAAATTTCAGAATTGCACCTTGCAATGTGGAGATATTACTGTTTGTGCATTTACAATATTCATTGATTTTTGCCATTGAAAAACGTCCAGAAATGTTTGAAGCTACTGACTGAATGAAAGGAGCTGGCATCTCACTCTCTTTGAATCTTCTTTATCATGCTAGGATTAGCAGGAAAAAGCAAAAAATTTCAGAATTGCACCTTGCAATGTGGAGATATTACTGTTTGTGCATTTACAATATTCATTGATTTTTGCCATTGAAAAACGTTTTTCATATACCAGAAATGTTTGAAGCTACTGACTGAATGAAAGGAGCTGGCATCTCACTCTCTTTGAATCTTCTTTATCCTGCTAGGATTAGCAGGAAAAAGCAAAAAATTTCAGAATTGCACCTTGCAATGTGGAGATATTACTGTTTGTGCATTTACAATATTCATTGATTTTTGCCATTGAAAAACATGTTTTTCATATACCAGGAATGTTTGAAGCTACTGACTGAATGAAAGGAGCTGGCATCTCACTCTCTTTGAATCTTCTTTATCCTGCTAGGATTAGCAGGAAAAAGCAAAAAATTTCAGAATTGCACCTTGCAATGTGGAGATATTACTGTTTGTGCATTTACAATATTCATTGATTTTTGCCATTGAAAAACATGTTTTTCATATACCAGAAATGTTTGAAGCTACTGACTGAATGAAAGGAGCTGGCATCTCACTCTCTTTGAATCTTCTTTATCCTGCTAGGATTAGCAGGAAAAAGCAAAAAATTTCAGAATTGCACCTTGCAATGTGGAGATATTACTGTTTGTGCATTTACAATATTCATTGATTTTTGCCATTGAAAAACATGTTTTTCATATACCAGAAATGTTTGAAGCTACTGACTGAATGAAAGGAGCTGGCATCTCACTCTCTTTGAATCTTCTTTATCCTGCTAGGATTAGCAGGAAAAAGCAAAAAATTTCAGAATTGCACCTTGCAATGTGGAGATATTACTGTTTGTGCATTTACAATATTCATTGATTTTTGCCATTGAAAAACATGTATTTCATATACCAGAAATGTTTGAAGCTACTGACTGAATGAAAGGAGCTGGCATCTCACTCTCTTTGAATCTTCTTTATCCTGCTAGGATTTGCAGGAAAAAGCAAAAAATTTCAGAATTGCACCTTGCAATGTGGAGATATTACTGTTTGTGCATTTACAATATTCATTGATTTTTGCCATTGAAAAACATGTTTTTCATATACCAGAAATGTTTGAAGCTACTGACTGAATGAAAGGAGCTGGCATCTCACTCTCTTTGAATCTTCTTTATCCTGCTAGGATTAGCAGGAAAAAGCAAAAAATTTCAGAATTGCACCTTGCAATGTGGAGATATTACTGTTTGTGCATTTACAATATTCATTGATTTTTGCCATTGAAAAACATGTTTTTCATATACCAGAAATGTTTGAAGCTACTGACTGAATGAAAGGAGCTGGCATCTCACTCTCTTTGAATCTTCTTTATCCTGCTAGGATTAGCAGGAAAAAGCAAAAAATTTCAGAATTGCACCTTGCAATGTGGAGATATTACTGTTTGTGCATTTACAATATTCATTGATTTTTGCCATTGAAAAACATGTTTTTCATATACCAGAAATGTTTGAAGCTACTGACTGAATGAAAGGAGCTGGCATCTCACTCTCTTTGAATCTTCATTATCCTGCTAGGATTAGCAGGAAAAAGCAAAAAATTTCAGAATTGCACCTTGCAATGTGGAGATATTACTGTTTGTGCATTTACAATATTCATTGATTTTTGCCATTGAAAAACATGTTTTTCATATACCAGAAATGTTTGAAGCTACTGACTGAATGAAAGGAGCTGGCATCTCACTCTCTTTGAATCTTCTTTATCCTGCTAGGATTAGCAGGAAAAAGCAAAAAATTTCAGAATTGCACCTTGCAATGTGGAGATATTACTGTTTGTGCATTTACAATATTCATTGATTTTTGCCATTGAAAAACATCCAGAAATGTTTGAAGCTACTGACTGAATGAAAGGAGCTGGCATCTCACTCTCTTTGAATCTTCTTTATCATGCTAGGATTAGCAGGAAAAAGCAAAAAATTTCAGAATTGCACCTTGCAATGTGGAGATATTACTGTTTGTGCATTTACAATATTCATTGATTTTTGCCATTGAAAAACGTCCAGAAATGTTTGAAGCTACTGACTGAATGAAAGGAGCTGGCATCTCACTCTCTTTGAATCTTCTTTATCATGCTAGGATTAGCAGGAAAAAGCAAAAAATTTCAGAATTGCACCTTGCAATGTGGAGATATTACTGTTTGTGCATTTACAATATTCATTGATTTTTGCCATTGAAAAACGTTTTTCATATACCAGAAATGTTTGAAGCTACTGACTGAATGAAAGGAGCTGGCATCTCACTCTCTTTGAATCTTCTTTATCCTGCTAGGATTAGCAGGAAAAAGCAAAAAATTTCAGAATTGCACCTTGCAATGTGGAGATATTACTGTTTGTGCATTTACAATATTCATTGATTTTTGCCATTGAAAAACATGTTTTTCATATACCAGAAATGTTTGAAGCTACTGACTGAATGAAAGGAGCTGGCATCTCACTCTCTTTGAATCTTCTTTATCCTGCTAGGATTAGCAGGAAAAAGCAAAAAATTTCAGAATTGCACCTTGCAATGTGGAGATATTACTGTTTGTGCATTTACAATATTCATTGATTTTTGCCATTGAAAAACATGTTTTTCATATACCAGAAATGTTTGAAGCTACTGACTGAATGAAAGGAGCTGGCATCTCACTCTCTTTGAATCTTCTTTATCCTGCTAGGATTAGCAGGAAAAAGCAAAAAATTTCAGAATTGCACCTTGCAATGTGGAGATATTACTGTTTGTGCATTTACAATATTCATTGATTTTTGCCATTGAAAAACATGTTTTTCATATACCAGAAATGTTTGAAGCTACTGACTGAATGAAAGGAGCTGGCATCTCACTCTCTTTGAATCTTCTTTATACTGCTAGGATTAGCAGGAAAAAGCAAAAAATTTCAGAATTGCACCTTGCAATGTGGAGATATTACTGTTTGTGCATTTACAATATTCATTGATTTTTGCCATTGAAAAACATGTTTTTCATATACCAGAAATGTTTGAAGCTACTGACTGAATGAAAGGAGCTGGCATCTCACTCTCTTTGAATCTTCTTTATCCTGCTAGGATTAGCAGGAAAAAGCAAAAAATTTCAGAATTGCACCTTGCAATGTGGAGATATTACTGTTTGTGCATTTACAATATTCATTGATTTTTGCCATTGAAAAACATGTTTTTCATATACCAGAAATGTTTGAAGCTACTGACTGAATGAAAGGAGCTGGCATCTCACTCTCTTTGAATCTTCTTTATCCTGCTAGGATTAGCAGGAAAAAGCAAAAAATTTCAGAATTGCACCTTGCAATGTGGAGATATTACTGTTTGTGCATTTACAATATTCATTGATTTTTGCCATTGAAAAACATGTTTTTCATATACCAGAAATGTTTGAAGCTACTGACTGAATGAAAGGAGCTGGCATCTCACTCTCTTTGAATCTTCTTTATCCTGCTAGGATTAGCAGGAAAAAGCAAAAAATTTCAGAATTGCACCTTGCAATGTGGAGATATTACTGTTTGTGCATTTACAATATTCATTGATTTTTGCCATTGAAAAACATGTTTTTCATATACCAGAAATGTTTGAAGCTACTGACTGAATGAAAGGAGCTGGCATCTCACTCTCTTTGAATCTTCTTTATCCTGCTAGGATTAGCAGGAAAAAGCAAAAAATTTCAGAATTGCACCTTGCAATGTGGAGATATTACTGTTTGTGCATTTACAATATTCATTGATTTTTGCCATTGAAAAACATGTTTTTCATATACCAGAAATGTTTGAAGCTACTGACTGAATGAAAGGAGCTGGCATCTCACTCTCTTTGAATCTTCTTTATCCTGCTAGGATTAGCAGGAAAAAGCAAAAAATTTCAGAATTGCACCTTGCAATGTGGAGATATTACTGTTTGTGCATTTACAATATTCATTGATTTTTGCCATTGAAAAACATGTTTTTCATATACCAGAAATGTTTGAAGCTACTGACTGAATGAAAGGAGCTGGCATCTCACTCTCTTTGAATCTTCTTTATCCTGCTAGGATTAGCAGGAAAAAGCAAAAAATTTCAGAATTGCACCTTGCAATGTGGAGATATTACTGTTTGTGCATTTACAATATTCATTGATTTTTGCCATTGAAAAACATGTTTTTCATATACCAGAAATGTTTGAAGCTACTGACTGAATGAAAGGAGCTGGCATCTCACTCTCTTTGAATCTTCTTTATCCTGCTAGGATTAGCAGGAAAAAGCAAAAAATTTCAGAATTGCACCTTGCAATGTGGAGATATTACTGTTTGTGCATTTACAATATTCATTGATTTTTGCCATTGAAAAACATCCAGAAATGTTTGAAGCTACTGACTGAATGAAAGGAGCTGGCATCTCACTCTCTTTGAATCTTCTTTATCATGCTAGGATTAGCAGGAAAAAGCAAAAAATTTCAGAATTGCACCTTGCAATGTGGAGATATTACTGTTTGTGCATTTACAATATTCATTAATTTTTGCCATTGAAAAACGTCCAGAAATGTTTGAAGCTACTGACTGAATGAAAGGAGCTGGCATCTCACTCTCTTTGAATCTTCTTTATCATGCTAGGATTAGCAGGAAAAAGCAAAAAATTTCAGAATTGCACCTTGCAATGTGGAGATATTACTGTTTGTGCATTTACAATATTCATTGATTTTTGCCATTGAAAAACATCATGTTATTCATATACCAGAAATGTTTGAAGCTACTGACTGAATGAAAGGAGCTGGCATCTCACTCTCTTTGAATCTTCTTTATCCTGCTAGGATTAACAGGAAAAAGCAAAAAATTTCAGAATTGCACCTTGCAATGTGGAGATATTACTGTTTGTGCATTTACAATATTCATTGATTTTTGCCATTGAAAAACGTCCAGAAATGTTTGAAGCTACTGACTGAATGAAAGGAGCTGGCATCTCACTCTCTTTGAATCTTCTTTATCATGCTAGGATTAGCAGGAAAAAGCAAAAAATTTCAGAATTGCACCTTGCAATGTGGAGATATTACTGTTTGTGCATTTACAATATTCATTGATTTTTGCCATTGAAAAACATGTTTTTCATATACCAGAAATGTTTGAAGCTACTGACTGAATGAAAGGAGCTGGCATCTCACTCTCTTTGAATCTTCTTTATCATGCTAGGATTAACAGGAAAAAGCAAAAAATTTCAGAATTGCACCTTGCAATGTGGAGATATTACTGTTTGTGCATTTACAATATTCATTGATTTTTGCCATTGAAAAATGTCCAGAAATGTTTGAAGCTACTGACTGAATGAAAGGAGCTGGCATCTCACTCTCTTTGAATCTTTTTTATCATGCTAGGATTAGCAGGAAAAAGCAAAAAATTTCAGAATTGCACCTTGCAATGTGGAGATATTACTGTTTGTGCATTTACAATATTCATTGATTTTTGCCATTGAAAAACATGTTTTTCATATACCAGAAATGTTTGAAGCTACTGACAATGAAAGGAGCTGGCATCTCACTCTCTTTGAATCTTCTTTATCCTGCTAGGATTAGCAGGAAAAAGCAAAAAATTTCAGAATTGCACCTTGCAATGTGGAGATATTACTGTTTGTGCATTTACAATATTCATTGATTTTTGCCATTGAAAAATATGTTTTTCATATACCAGGAATGTTTGAAGCTACTGACTGAATGAAAGGAGCTGGCATCTCACTCTCTTTGAATCTTCTTTATCCTGCTAGGATTAGCAGGAAAAAGCAAAAAATTTCAGAATTGCACCTTGCAATGTGGAGATATTACTGTTTGTGCATTTACAATATTCATTGATTTTTGCCATTGAAAAACGTCCAGAAATGTTTGAAGCTACTGACTGAATGAAAGGAGCTGGCATCTCACTCTCTTTGAATCTTCTTTATCATGCTAGGATTAGCAGGAAAAAGCAAAAAATTTCAGAATTGCACCTTGCAATGTGGAGATATTACTGTTTGTGCATTTACAATATTCATTGATTTTTGCCATTGAAAAACGTCCAGAAATGTTTGAAGCTACTGACTGAATGAAAGGAGCTGGCATCTCACTCTCTTTGAATCTTCTTTATCATGCTAGGATTAGCAGGAAAAAGCAAAAAATTTCAGAATTGCACCTTGCAATGTGGAGATATTACTGTTTGTGCATTTACAATATTCATTGATTTTTGCCATTGAAAAACATCATGTTATTCATATACCAGAAATGTTTGAAGCTACTGACTGAATGAAAGGAGCTGGCATCTCACTCTCTTTGAATCTTCTTTATCATGCTAGGATTAGCAGGAAAAAGCAAAAAATTTCAGAATTGCACCTTGCAATGTGGAGATATTACTGTTTGTGCATTTACAATATTCATTGATTTTTGCCATTGAAAAACATCATGTTATTCATATACCAGAAATGTTTGAAGCTACTGACTGAATGAAAGGAGCTGGCATCTCACTCTCTTTGAATCTTCTTTATCATGCTAGGATTAGCAGGAAAAAGCAAAAAATTTCAGAATTGCACCTTGCAATGTGGAGATATTACTGTTTGTGCATTTACAATATTCATTGATTTTTGCCATTGAAAAACATGTTTTTCATATACCAGAAATGTTTGAAGCTACTGACTGAATGAAAGGAGCTGGCATCTCACTCTCTTTGAATCTTCTTTATCATGCTAGGATTAACAGGAAAAAGCAAAAAATTTCAGAATTGCACCTTGCAATGTGGAGATATTACTGTTTGTGCATTTACAATATTCATTGATTTTTGCAATTGAAAAACGTCCAGAAATGTTTGAAGCTACTGACAATGAAAGGAGCTGGCATCTCACTCTCTTTGAATCTTCTTTATCCTGCTAGGATTAGCAGGAAAAAGCAAAAAATTTCAGAATTGCACCTTGCAATGTGGAGATATTACTGTTTGTGCATTTACAATATTCATTGATTTTTGCCATTGAAAAACATGTTTTTCATATACCAGAAATGTTTGAAGCTACTGACTGAATGAAAGGAGCTGGCATCTCACTCTCTTTGAATCTTCTTTATCCTGCTAGGATTAGCAGGAAAAAGCAAAAAATTTCAGAATTGCACCTTGCAATGTGGAGATATTACTGTTTGTGCATTTACAATATTCATTGATTTTTGCCATTGAAAAACATCCAGAAATGTTTGAAGCTACTGACTGAATGAAAGGAGCTGGCATCTCACTCTCTTTGAATCTTCTTTATCATGCTAGGATTAGCAGGAAAAAGCAAAAAATTTCAGAATTGCACCTTGCAATGTGGAGATATTACTGTTTGTGCATTTACAATATTCATTGATTTTTGCCATTGAAAAACGTCCAGAAATGTTTGAAGCTACTGACTGAATGAAAGGAGCTGGCATCTCACTCTCTTTGAATCTTCTTTATCATGCTAGGATTAGCAGGAAAAAGCAAAAAATTTCAGAATTGCACCTTGCAATGTGGAGATATTACTGTTTGTGCATTTACAATATTCATTGATTTTTGCCATTGAAAAACATGTTTTTCATATACCAGAAATGTTTGAAGCTACTGACTGAATGAAAGGAGCTGGCATCTCACTCTCTTTGAATCTTCTTTATCCTGCTAGGATTAGCAGGAAAAAGCAAAAAATTTCAGAATTGCACCTTGCAATGTGGAGATATTACTGTTTGTGCATTTACAATATTCATTGATTTTTGCCATTGAAAAACATGTTTTTCATATACCAGAAATGTTTGAAGCTACTGACTGAATGAAAGGAGCTGGCATCTCACTCTCTTTGAATCTTCTTTATCCTGCTAGGATTAGCAGGAAAAAGCAAAAAATTTCAGAATTGCACCTTGCAATGTGGAGATATTACTGTTTGTGCATTTACAATATTCATTGATTTTTGCCATTGAAAAACATGTTTTTCATATACCAGAAATGTTTGAAGCTACTGACTGAATGAAAGGAGCTGGCATCTCACTCTCTTTGAATCTTCTTTATCCTGCTAGGATTAGCAGGAAAAAGCAAAAAATTTCAGAATTGCACCTTGCAATGTGGAGATATTACTGTTTGTGCATTTACAATATTCATTGATTTTTGCCATTGAAAAACATGTTTTTCATATACCAGAAATGTTTGAAGCTACTGACTGAATGAAAGGAGCTGGCATCTCACTCTCTTTGAATCTTCTTTATCCTGCTAGGATTAGCAGGAAAAAGCAAAAAATTTCAGAATTGCACCTTGCAATGTGGAGATATTACTGTTTGTGCATTTACAATATTCATTGATTTTTGCCATTGAAAAACATGTTTTTCATATACCAGAAATGTTTGAAGCTACTGACTGAATGAAAGGAGCTGGCATCTCACTCTCTTTGAATCTTCTTTATCCTGCTAGGATTAGCAGGAAAAAGCAAAAAATTTCAGAATTGCACCTTGCAATGTGGAGATATTACTGTTTGTGCATTTACAATATTCATTGATTTTTGCCATTGAAAAACATGTTTTTCATATACCAGAAATGTTTGAAGCTACTGACTGAATGAAAGGAGCTGGCATCTCACTCTCTTTGAATCTTCTTTATCCTGCTAGGATTAGCAGGAAAAAGCAAAAAATTTCAGAATTGCACCTTGCAATGTGGAGATATTACTGTTTGTGCATTTACAATATTCATTGATTTTTGCCATTGAAAAACATGTTTTTCATATACCAGAAATGTTTGAAGCTACTGACTGAATGAAAGGAGCTGGCATCTCACTCTTTGAATCTTCTTTATCCTGCTAGGATTAGCAGGAAAAAGCAAAAAATTTCAGAATTGCACCTTGCAATGTGGAGATATTACTGTTTGTGCATTTACAATATTCATTGATTTTTGCCATTGAAAAACATGTTTTTCATATACCAGAAATGTTTGAAGCTACTGACTGAATGAAAGGAGCTGGCATCTCACTCTCTTTGAATCTTCTTTATCCTGCTAGGATTAGCAGGAAAAAGCAAAAAATATCAGAATTGCACCTTGCAATGTGGAGATATTACTGTTTGTGCATTTACAATATTCATTGATTTTTGCCATTGAAAAACATGTTTTTCAGATACCAGAAATGTTTGAAGCTACTGACTGAATGAAAGGAGCTGGCATCTCACTCTCTTTGAATCTTCTTTATCCTGCTAGGATTAGCAGGAAAAAGCAAAAAATTTCAGAATTGCACCTTGCAATGTGGAGATATTACTGTTTGTGCATTTACAATATTCATTGATTTTTGCCATTGAAAAACATCCAGAAATGTTTGAAGCTACTGACTGAATGAAAGGAGCTGGCATCTCACTCTCTTTGAATCTTCTTTATCATGCTAGGATTAGCAGGAAAAAGCAAAAAATTTCAGAATTGCACCTTGCAATGTGGAGATATTACTGTTTGTGCATTTACAATATTCATTGATTTTTGCCATTGAAAAACGTCCAGAAATGTTTGAAGCTACTGACTGAATGAAAGGAGCTGGCATCTCACTCTCTTTGAATCTTCTTTATCATGCTAGGATTAGCAGGAAAAAGCAAAAAATTTCAGAATTGCACCTTGCAATGTGGAGATATTACTGTTTGTGCATTTACAATATTCATTGATTTTTGCCATTGAAAAACATGTTTTTCATATACCAGAAATGTTTGAAGCTACTGACTGAATGAAAGGAGCTGGCATCTCACTCTCTTTGAATCTTCTTTATCCTGCTAGGATTAGCAGGAAAAAGCAAAAAATTTCAGAATTGCACCTTGCAATGTGGAGATATTACTGTTTGTGCATTTACAATATTCATTGATTTTTGCCATTGAAAAACATGTTTTTCATATACCAGAAATGTTTGAAGCTACTGACTGAATGAAAGGAGCTGGCATCTCACTCTCTTTGAATCTTCTTTATCCTGCTAGGATTAGCAGGAAAAAGCAAAAAATTTCAGAATTGCACCTTGCAATGTGGAGATATTACTGTTTGTGCATTTACAATATTCATTGATTTTTGCCATTGAAAAACATGTTTTTCATATACCAGAAATGTTTGAAGCTACTGACTGAATGAAAGGAGCTGGCATCTCACTCTCTTTGAATCTTCTTTATCCTGCTAGGATTAGCAGGAAAAAGCAAAAAATTTCAGAATTGCACCTTGCAATGTGGAGATATTACTGTTTGTGCATTTACAATATTCATTGATTTTTGCCATTGAAAAACATGTTTTTCATATACCAGAAATGTTTGAAGCTACTGACTGAATGAAAGGAGCTGGCATCTCCCTCTCTTTGAATCTTCTTTATCCTGCTAGGATTAGCAGGAAAAAGCAAAAAATTTCAGAATTGCACCTTGCAATGTGGAGATATTACTGTTTGTGCATTTACAATATTCATTGATTTTTGCCATTGAAAAACATGTTTTTCATATACCAGAAATGTTTGAAGCTACTGACTGAATGAAAGGAGCTGGCATCTCACTCTCTTTGAATCTTCTTTATCCTGCTAGGATTAGCAGGAAAAAGCAAAAAATTTCAGAATTGCACCTTGCAATGTGGAGATATTACTGTTTGTGCATTTACAATATTCATTGATTTTTGCCATTGAAAAACATCCAGAAATGTTTGAAGCTACTGACTGAATGAAAGGAGCTGGCATCTCACTCTCTTTGAATCTTCTTTATCATGCTAGGATTAGCAGGAAAAAGCAAAAAATTTCAGAATTGCACCTTGCAATGTGGAGATATTACTGTTTGTGCATTTACAATATTCATTGATTTTTGCCATTGAAAAACGTCCAGAAATGTTTGAAGCTACTGACTGAATGAAAGGAGCTGGCATCTCACTCTCTTTGAATCTTCTTTATCATGCTAGGATTAGCAGGAAAAAGCAAAAAATTTCAGAATTGCACCTTGCAATGTGGAGATATTACTGTTTGTGCATTTACAATATTCATTGATTTTTGCCATTGAAAAACGTCCAGAAATGTTTGAAGCTACTGACTGAATGAAAGGAGCTGGCATCTCACTCTCTTTGAATCTTCTTTATCATGCTAGGATTAGCAGGAAAAAGCAAAAAATTTCAGAATTGCACCTTGCAATGTGGAGATATTACTGTTTGTGCATTTACAATATTCATTCATTTTTGCCATTGAAAAACATCATGTTATTCATATACCAGAAATGTTTGAAGCTACTGACTGAATGAAAGGAGCTGGCATCTCACTCTCTTTGAATCTTCTTTATCCTGCTAGGATTAACAGGAAAAAGCAAAAAATTTCAGAATTGCACCTTGCAATGTGGAGATATTACTGTTTGTGCATTTACAATATTCATTGATTTTTGCCATTGAAAAACATGTTTTTCATATACCAGAAATGTTTGAAGCTACTGACTGAATGAAAGGAGCTGGCATCTCACTCTCTTTGAATCTTCTTTATCATGCTAGGATTAACAGGAAAAAGCAAAAAATTTCAGAATTGCACCTTGCAATGTGGAGATATTACTGTTTGTGCATTTACAATATTCATTGATTTTTGCAATTGAAAAACGTCCAGAAATGTTTGAAGCTACTGACTGAATGAAAGGAGCTGGCATCTCACTCTCTTTGAATCTTCTTTATCATGCTAGGATTAGCAGGAAAAAGCAAAAAATTTCAGAATTGCACCTTGCAATGTGGAGATATTACTGTTTGTGCATTTACAATATTCATTGATTTTTGCAATTGAAAAACATGTTTTTCATATACCAGAAATGTTTGAAGCTACTGACTGAATGAAAGGAGCTGGCATCTCACTCTCTTTGAATCTTCTTTATCATGCTAGGATTAGCAGGAAAAAGCAAAAAATTTCAGAATTGCACCTTGCAATGTGGAGATATTACTGTATGTGCATTTACAATATTCATTGATTTTTGCCATTGAAAAACATGTTTTTCATATACCAGGAATGTTTGAAGCTACTGACTGAATGAAAGGAGCTGGCATCTCACTCTCTTTGAATCTTCTTTATCCTGCTAGGATTAGCAGGAAAAAGCAAAAAATTTCAGAATTGCACCTTGCAATGTGGAGATATTACTGTTTGTGCATTTACAATATTCATTGATTTTTGCCATTGAAAAACGTCCAGAAATGTTTGAAGCTACTGACTGAATGAAAGGAGCTGGCATCTCACTCTCTTTGAATCTTCTTTATCCTGCTAGGATTAGCAGGAAAAAGCAAAAAATTTCAGAATTGCACCTTGCAATGTGGAGATATTACTGTTTGTGCATTTACAATATTCATTGATTTTTGCCATTGAAAAACATGTTTTTCATATACCAGAAATGTTTGAAGCTACTGACTGAATGAAAGGAGCTGGCATCTCACTCTCTTTGAATCTTCTTTATCCTGCTAGGATTAGCAGGAAAAAGCAAAAAATTTCAGAATTGCACCTTGCAATGTGGAGATATTACTGTTTGTGCATTTACAATATTCATTGATTTTTGCCATTGAAAAACATGTTTTTCATATACCAGAAATGTTTGAAGCTACTGACTGAATGAAAGGAGCTGGCATCTCACTCTCTTTGAATCTTCTTTATCCTGCTAGGATTAGCAGGAAAAAGCAAAAAATTTCAGAATTGCACCTTGCAATGTGGAGATATTACTGTTTGTGCATTTACAATATTCATTGATTTTTGCCATTGAAAAACATGTTTTTCATATACCAGAAATGTTTGAAGCTACTGACTGAATGAAAGGAGCTGGCATCTCACTCTCTTTGAATCTTCTTTATCCTGCTAGGATTAGCAGGAAAAAGCAAAAAATTTCAGAATTGCACCTTGCAATGTGGAGATATTACTGTTTGTGAATTTACAATATTCATTGATTTTTGCCATTGAAAAACATGTTTTTCATATACCAGAAATGTTTGAAGCTACTGACTGAATGAAAGGAGCTGGCATCTCACTCTCTTTGAATCTTCTTTATCCTGCTAGGATTAGCAGGAAAAAGCAAAAAATTTCAGAATTGCACCTTGCAATGTGGAGATATTACTGTTTGTGCATTTACAATATTCATTGATTTTTGCCATTGAAAAACATGTTTTTCATATACCAGAAATGTTGGAAGCTACTGACTGAATGAAAGGAGCTGGCATCTCACTCTCTTTGAATCTTCTTTATCCTGCTAGGATTAGCAGGAAAAAGCAAAAAATTTCAGAATTGCACCTTGCAATGTGGAGATATTACTGTTTGTGCATTTACAATATTCATTGATTTTTGCCATTGAAAAACATCCAGAAATGTTTGAAGCTACTGACTGAATGAAAGGAGCTGGCATCTCACTCTCTTTGAATCTTCTTTATCATGCTAGGATTAGCAGGAAAAAGCAAAAAATTTCAGAATTGCACCTTGCAATGTGGAGATATTACTGTTTGTGCATTTACAATATTCATTGATTTTTGCCATTGAAAAACGTCCAGAAATGTTTGAAGCTACTGACTGAATGAAAGGAGCTGGCATCTCACTCTCTTTGAATCTTCTTTATCATGCTAGGATTAGCAGGAAAAAGCAAAAAATTTCAGAATTGCACCTTGCAATGTGGAGATATTACTGTTTGTGCATTTACAATATTCATTGATTTTTGCCATTGAAAAACATGTTTTTCATATACCAGAAATGTTTGAAGCTACTGACTGAATGAAAGGAGCTGGCATCTCACTCTCTTTGAATCTTCTTTATCATGCTAGGATTAACAGGAAAAAGCAAAAAATTTCAGAATTGCACCTTGCAATGTGGAGATATTACTGTTTGTGCATTTACAATATTCATTGATTTTTGCCATTGAAAAATGTCCAGAAATGTTTGAAGCTACTGACTGAATGAAAGGAGCTGGCATCTCACTCTCTTTGAATCTTTTTTATCATGCTAGGATTAGCAGGAAAAAGCAAAAAATTTCAGAATTGCACCTTGCAATGTGGAGATATTACTGTTTGTGCATTTACAATATTCATTGATTTTTGCCATTGAAAAACATGTTTTTCATATACCAGAAATGTTTGAAGCTACTGACAATGAAAGGAGCTGGCATCTCACTCTCTTTGAATCTTCTTTATCCTGCTAGGATTAGCAGGAAAAAGCAAAAAATTTCAGAATTGCACCTTGCAATGTGGAGATATTACTGTTTGTGCATTTACAATATTCATTGATTTTTGCCATTGAAAAACATGTTTTTCATATACCAGAAATGTTTGAAGCTACTGACTGAATGAAAGGAGCTGGTATCTCACTCTCTTTGAATCTTCTTTATCATGCTAGGATTAGCAGGAAAAAGCAAAAAAATTTCAGAATTGCACCTTGCAATGTGGAGATATTACTGTTTGTGCATTTACAATATTCATTGATTTTTGCCATTGAAAAACATGTTTTTCATATACCAGAAATGTTTGAAGCTTCTGACTGAATGAAAGGAGCTGGCATCTCACTCTCTTTGAATCTTCTTTATCATGCTAGGATTAACAGGAAAAAGCAAAAAATTTCAGAATTGCACCTTGCAATGTGGAGATATTACTGTTTGTGCATAAACAATATTCATTGATTTTTGCCATTGAAAAACGTCCAGAAATGTTTGAAGCTACTGACTGAATGAAAGGAGCTGGCATCTCACTCTCTTTGAATCTTCTTTATCATGCTAGGATTAGCAGGAAAAAGCAAAAAATTTCAGAATTGCACCTTGCAATGTGGAGATATTAATGTTTGTGCATTTACAATATTCATTGATTTTTGCCATTGAAAAACGTCCAGAAATGTTTGAAGCTACTGACTGAATGAAAGGAGCTGGCATCTCACTCTCTTTGAATCTTCTTTATCCTGCTAGGATTAACAGGAAAAAGCAAAAAATTTCAGAATTGCACCTTGCAATGTGGAGATATTACTGTTTGTGCATTTACAATATTCATTGATTTTTGCCATTGAAAAACATGTTTTTCATATACCAGAAATGTTTGAAGCTACTGACTGAATGAAAGGAGCTGGCATCTCACTCTCTTTGAATCTTCTTTATCATGCTAGGATTAACAGGAAAAAGCAAAAAATTTCAGAATTGCACCTTGCAATGTGGAGATATTACTGTTTGTGCATTTACAATATTCATTGATTTTTGCAATTGAAAAACGTCCAGAAATGTTTGAAGCTACTGACTGAATGAAAGGAGCTGGCATCTCACTCTCTTTGAATCTTCTTTATCATGCTAGGATTAGCAGGAAAAAGCAAAAAATTTCAGAATTGCACCTTGCAATGTGGAGATATTACTGTTTGTGCATTTACAATATTCATTGATTTTTGCAATTGAAAAACATGTTTTTCATATACCAGAAATGTTTGAAGCTACTGACTGAATGAAAGGAGCTGGCATCTCACTCTCTTTGAATCTTCTTTATCATGCTAGGATTAGCAGGAAAAAGCAAAAAATTTCAGAATTGCACCTTGCAATGTGGAGATATTACTGTTTGTGCATTTACAATATTCATTGATTTTTGCCATTGAAAAACATGTTTTTCATATACCAGGAATGTTTGAAGCTACTGACTGAATGAAAGGAGCTGGCATCTCACTCTCTTTGAATCTTCTTTATCCTGCTAGGATTAGCAGGAAAAAGCAAAAAATTTCAGAATTGCACCTTGCAATGTGGAGATATTACTGTTTGTGCATTTACAATATTCATTGATTTTTGCCATTGAAAAACGTCCAGAAATGTTTGAAGCTACTGACTGAATGAAAGGAGCTGGCATCTCACTCTCTTTGAATCTTCTTTATCCTGCTAGGATTAGCAGGAAAAAGCAAAAAATTTCAGAATTGCACCTTGCAATGTGGAGATATTACTGTTTGTGCATTTACAATATTCATTGATTTTTGCCATTGAAAAACATGTTTTTCATATACCAGAAATGTTTGAAGCTACTGACTGAATGAAAGGAGCTGGCATCTCACTCTCTTTGAATCTTCTTTATCCTGCTAGGATTAGCAGGAAAAAGCAAAAAATTTCAGAATTGCACCTTGCAATGTGGAGATATTACTGTTTGTGCATTTACAATATTCATTGATTTTTGCCATTGAAAAACATGTTTTTCATATACCAGAAATGTTTGAAGCTACTGACTGAATGAAAGGAGCTGGCATCTCACTCTCTTTGAATCTTCTTTATCCTGCTAGGATTAGCAGGAAAAAGCAAAAAATTTCAGAATTGCACCTTGCAATGTGGAGATATTACTGTTTGTGCATTTACAATATTCATTGATTTTTGCCATTGAAAAACATGTTTTTCATATACCAGAAATGTTTGAAGCTACTGACTGAATGAAAGGAGCTGGCATCTCACTCTCTTTGAATCTTCTTTATCCTGCTAGGATTAGCAGGAAAAAGCAAAAAATTTCAGAATTGCACCTTGCAATGTGGAGATATTACTGTTTGTGAATTTACAATATTCATTGATTTTTGCCATTGAAAAACATGTTTTTCATATACCAGAAATGTTTGAAGCTACTGACTGAATGAAAGGAGCTGGCATCTCACTCTCTTTGAATCTTCTTTATCCTGCTAGGATTAGCAGGAAAAAGCAAAAAATTTCAGAATTGCACCTTGCAATGTGGAGATATTACTGTTTGTGCATTTACAATATTCATTGATTTTTGCCATTGAAAAACATGTTTTTCATATACCAGAAATGTTGGAAGCTACTGACTGAATGAAAGGAGCTGGCATCTCACTCTCTTTGAATCTTCTTTATCCTGCTAGGATTAGCAGGAAAAAGCAAAAAATTTCAGAATTGCACCTTGCAATGTGGAGATATTACTGTTTGTGCATTTACAATATTCATTGATTTTTGCCATTGAAAAACATCCAGAAATGTTTGAAGCTACTGACTGAATGAAAGGAGCTGGCATCTCACTCTCTTTGAATCTTCTTTATCATGCTAGGATTAGCAGGAAAAAGCAAAAAATTTCAGAATTGCACCTTGCAATGTGGAGATATTACTGTTTGTGCATTTACAATATTCATTGATTTTTGCCATTGAAAAACGTCCAGAAATGTTTGAAGCTACTGACTGAATGAAAGGAGCTGGCATCTCACTCTCTTTGAATCTTCTTTATCATGCTAGGATTAGCAGGAAAAAGCAAAAAATTTCAGAATTGCACCTTGCAATGTGGAGATATTACTGTTTGTGCATTTACAATATTCATTGATTTTTGCCATTGAAAAACATGTTTTTCATATACCAGAAATGTTTGAAGCTACTGACTGAATGAAAGGAGCTGGCATCTCACTCTCTTTGAATCTTCTTTATCATGCTAGGATTAACAGGAAAAAGCAAAAAATTTCAGAATTGCACCTTGCAATGTGGAGATATTACTGTTTGTGCATTTACAATATTCATTGATTTTTGCCATTGAAAAATGTCCAGAAATGTTTGAAGCTACTGACTGAATGAAAGGAGCTGGCATCTCACTCTCTTTGAATCTTTTTTATCATGCTAGGATTAGCAGGAAAAAGCAAAAAATTTCAGAATTGCACCTTGCAATGTGGAGATATTACTGTTTGTGCATTTACAATATTCATTGATTTTTGCCATTGAAAAACATGTTTTTCATATACCAGAAATGTTTGAAGCTACTGACAATGAAAGGAGCTGGCATCTCACTCTCTTTGAATCTTCTTTATCCTGCTAGGATTAGCAGGAAAAAGCAAAAAATTTCAGAATTGCACCTTGCAATGTGGAGATATTACTGTTTGTGCATTTACAATATTCATTGATTTTTGCCATTGAAAAACATGTTTTTCATATACCAGAAATGTTTGAAGCTACTGACTGAATGAAAGGAGCTGGTATCTCACTCTCTTTGAATCTTCTTTATCATGCTAGGATTAGCAGGAAAAAGCAAAAAAATTTCAGAATTGCACCTTGCAATGTGGAGATATTACTGTTTGTGCATTTACAATATTCATTGATTTTTGCCATTGAAAAACATGTTTTTCATATACCAGAAATGTTTGAAGCTTCTGACTGAATGAAAGGAGCTGGCATCTCACTCTCTTTGAATCTTCTTTATCATGCTAGGATTAACAGGAAAAAGCAAAAAATTTCAGAATTGCACCTTGCAATGTGGAGATATTACTGTTTGTGCATAAACAATATTCATTGATTTTTGCCATTGAAAAACGTCCAGAAATGTTTGAAGCTACTGACTGAATGAAAGGAGCTGGCATCTCACTCTCTTTGAATCTTCTTTATCATGCTAGGATTAGCAGGAAAAAGCAAAAAATTTCAGAATTGCACCTTGCAATGTGGAGATATTAATGTTTGTGCATTTACAATATTCATTGATTTTTGCCATTGAAAAACGTCCAGAAATGTTTGAAGCTACTGACTGAATGAAAGGAGCTGGCATCTCACTCTCTTTGAATCTTCTTTATCATGCTAGGATTAACAGGAAAAAGCAAAAAATTTCAGAATTGCACCTTGCAATGTGGAGATATTACTGTTTGTGCATTTACAATATTCATTGATTTTTGCCATTGAAAAACGTCCAGAAATGTTTGAAGCTACTGACTGAATGAAAGGAGCTGGCATCTCACTCTCTTTGAATCTTCTTTATCATGCTAGGATTAGCAGGAAAAAGCAAAAAATTTCAGAATTGCACCTTGCAATGTGGAAATATTACTGTTTGTGCATTTACAATATTCATTGATTTTTGCCATTGAGAAACATGTTTTTCACATACCAGAAATGTTTGAAGCTACTGACTGAATGAAAGGAGCTGGCATCTCACTCTCTTTGAATCTTCTTTATCATGCTAGGATTAGCAGGAAAAAGCAAAAAATTTCAGAATTGCACCTTGCAATGTGGAGATATTACTGTTTGTGCATTTACAATATTCATTGATTTTTGCCATTGAAAAACGTTTTTCATATACCAGAAATGTTTGAAGCTACTGACTGAATGAAAGGAGCTGGCATCTCACTCTCTTTGAATCTTCTTTATCATGCTAGGATTAGCAGGAAAAAGCAAAAAATTTCAGAATTGCACCTTGCAATGTGGAGATATTACTGTTTGTGCATTTACAATATTCATTGATTTTTGCCATTGAAAAACATGTTTTTCATATACCAGAAATGTTTGAAGCTACTGACTGAATGAAAGGAGCTGGCATCTCACTCTCTTTGAATCTTCTTTATCCTGCTAGGATTAGCAGGAAAAAGCAAAAAATTTCAGAATTGCACCTTGCAATGTGGAGATATTACTGTTTGTGCATTTACAATATTCATTGATTTTTGCCATTGAAAAACATGTTTTTCATATACCAGAAATGTTTGAAGCTACTGACTGAATGAAAGGAGCTGGCATCTCACTCTCTTTGAATCTTCTTTATCCTGCTAGGATTAGCAGGAAAAAGCAAAAAATTTCAGAATTGCACCTTGCAATGTGGAGATATTACTGTTTGTGCATTTACAATATTCATTGATTTTTGCCATTGAAAAACATGTTTTTCATATACCAGAAATGTTTGAAGCTACTGACTGAATGAAAGGAGCTGGCATCTCACTCTCTTTGAATCTTCTTTATCCTGCTAGGATTAGCAGGAAAAAGCAAAAAATTTCAGAATTGCACCTTGCAATGTGGAGATATTACTGTTTGTGCATTTACAATATTCATTGATTTTTGCCATTGAAAAACATCCAGAAATGTTTGAAGCTACTGACTGAATGAAAGGAGCTGGCATCTCACTCTCTTTGAATCTTCTTTATCATGCTAGGATTAGCAGGAAAAAGCAAAAAATTTCAGAATTGCACCTTGCAATGTGGAGATATTACTGTTTGTGCATTTACAATATTCATTGATTTTTGCCATTGAAAAACGTCCAGAAATGTTTGAAGCTACTGACTGAATGAAAGGAGCTGGCATCTCACTCTCTTTGAATCTTCTTTATCATGCTAGGATTAGCAGGAAAAAGCAAAAAATTTCAGAATTGCACCTTGCAATGTGGAGATATTACTGTTTGTGCATTTACAATATTCATTGATTTTTGCCATTGAAAAACATGTTTTTCATATACCAGAAATGTTTGAAGCTACTGACTGAATGAAAGGAGCTGGCATCTCACTCTCTTTGAATCTTCTTTATCATGCTAGGATTAACAGGAAAAAGCAAAAAATTTCAGAATTGCACCTTGCAATGTGGAGATATTACTGTTTGTGCATTTACAATATTCATTGATTTTTGCCATTGAAAAATGTCCAGAAATGTTTGAAGCTACTGACTGAATGAAAGGAGCTGGCATCTCACTCTCTTTGAATCTTTTTTATCATGCTAGGATTAGCAGGAAAAAGCAAAAAATTTCAGAATTGCACCTTGCAATGTGGAGATATTACTGTTTGTGCATTTACAATATTCATTGATTTTTGCCATTGAAAAACATGTTTTTCATATACCAGAAATGTTTGAAGCTACTGACAATGAAAGGAGCTGGCATCTCACTCTCTTTGAATCTTCTTTATCCTGCTAGGATTAGCAGGAAAAAGCAAAAAATTTCAGAATTGCACCTTGCAATGTGGAGATATTACTGTTTGTGCATTTACAATATTCATTGATTTTTGCCATTGAAAAACATGTTTTTCATATACCAGAAATGTTTGAAGCTACTGACTGAATGAAAGGAGCTGGCATCTCACTCTCTTTGAATCTTCTTTATCCTGCTAGGATTAGCAGGAAAAAGCAAAAAATTTCAGAATTGCACCTTGCAATGTGGAGATATTACTGTTTGTGCATTTACAATATTCATTGATTTTTGCCATTGAAAAACATGTTTTTCATATACCAGGAATGTTTGAAGCTACTGACTGAATGAAAGGAGCTGGCATCTCACTCTCTTTGAATCTTCTTTATCCTGCTAGGATTAGCAGGAAAAAGCAAAAAATTTCAGAATTGCACCTTGCAATGTGGAGATATTACTGTTTGTGCATTTACAATATTCATTGATTTTTGCCATTGAAAAACGTCCAGAAATGTTTGAAGCTACTGACTGAATGAAAGGAGCTGGCATCTCACTCTCTTTGAATCTTCTTTATCATGCTAGGATTAGCAGGAAAAAGCAAAAAATTTCAGAATTGCACCTTGCAATGTGGAGATATTACTGTTTGTGCATTTACAATATTCATTGATTTTTGCCATTGAAAAACGTTTTTCATATACCAGAAATGTTTGAAGCTACTGACTGAATGAAAGGAGCTGGCATCTCACTCTCTTTGAATCTTCTTTATCATGCTAGGATTAGCAGGAAAAAGCAAAAAATTTCAGAATTGCACCTTGCAATGTGGAGATATTACTGTTTGTGCATTTACAATATTCATTGATTTTTGCCATTGAAAAACATCCAGAAATGTTTGAAGCTACTGACTGAATGAAAGGAGCTGGCATCTCACTCTCTTTGAATCTTCTTTATCATGCTAGGATTAGCAGGAAAAAGCAAAAAATTTCAGAATTGCACCTTGCAATGTGGAGATATTACTGTTTGTGCATTTACAATATTCATTGATTTTTGCCATTGAAAAACGTCCAGAAATGTTTGAAGCTACTGACTGAATGAAAGGAGCTGGCATCTCACTCTCTTTGAATCTTCTTTATCATGCTAGGATTAGCAGGAAAAAGCAAAAAATTTCAGAATTGCACCTTGCAATGTGGAGATATTACTGTTTGTGCATTTACAATATTCATTGATTTTTGCCATTGAAAAACATCATGTTATTCATATACCAGAAATGTTTGAAGCTACTGACTGAATGAAAGGAGCTGGCATCTCACTCTCTTTGAATCTTCTTTATCCTGCTAGGATTAACAGGAAAAAGCAAAAAATTTCAGAATTGCACCTTGCAATGTGGAGATATTACTGTTTGTGCATTTACAATATTCATTGATTTTTGCCATTGAAAAACATGTTTTTCATATACCAGAAATGTTTGAAGCTACTGACTGAATGAAAGGAGCTGGCATCTCACTCTCTTTGAATCTTCTTTATCCTGCTAGGATTAGCAGGAAAAAGCAAAAAATTTCAGAATTGCACCTTGCAATGTGGAGATATTACTGTTTGTGCATTTACAATATTCATTGATTTTTGCCATTGAAAAATGTCCAGAAATGTTTGAAGCTACTGACTGAATGAAAGGAGCTGGCATCTCACTCTCTTTGAATCTTTTTTATCATGCTAGGATTAGCAGGAAAAAGCAAAAAATTTCAGAATTGCACCTTGCAATGTGGAGATATTACTGTTTGTGCATTTACAATATTCATTGATTTTTGCCATTGAAAAACATGTTTTTCATATACCAGAAATGTTTGAAGCTACTGACAATGAAAGGAGCTGGCATCTCACTCTCTTTGAATCTTCTTTATCCTGCTAGGATTAGCAGGAAAAAGCAAAAAATTTCAGAATTGCACCTTGCAATGTGGAGATATTACTGTTTGTGCATTTACAATATTCATTGATTTTTGCCATTGAAAAACATGTTTTTCATATACCAGAAATGTTTGAAGCTACTGACTGAATGAAAGGAGCTGGCATCTCACTCTCTTTGAATCTTCTTTATCCTGCTAGGATTAGCAGGAAAAAGCAAAAAATTTCAGAATTGCACCTTGCAATGTGGAGATATTACTGTTTGTGCATTTACAATATTCATTGATTTTTGCCATTGAAAAACATGTTTTTCATATACCAGGAATGTTTGAAGCTACTGACTGAATGAAAGGAGCTGGCATCTCACTCTCTTTGAATCTTCTTTATCCTGCTAGGATTAGCAGGAAAAAGCAAAAAATTTCAGAATTGCACCTTGCAATGTGGAGATATTACTGTTTGTGCATTTACAATATTCATTGATTTTTGCCATTGAAAAACGTCCAGAAATGTTTGAAGCTACTGACTGAATGAAAGGAGCTGGCATCTCACTCTCTTTGAATCTTCTTTATCATGCTAGGATTAGCAGGAAAAAGCAAAAAATTTCAGAATTGCACCTTGCAATGTGGAGATATTACTGTTTGTGCATTTACAATATTCATTGATTTTTGCCATTGAAAAACGTTTTTCATATACCAGAAATGTTTGAAGCTACTGACTGAATGAAAGGAGCTGGCATCTCACTCTCTTTGAATCTTCTTTATCATGCTAGGATTAGCAGGAAAAAGCAAAAAATTTCAGAATTGCACCTTGCAATGTGGAGATATTACTGTTTGTGCATTTACAATATTCATTGATTTTTGCCATTGAAAAACATCCAGAAATGTTTGAAGCTACTGACTGAATGAAAGGAGCTGGCATCTCACTCTCTTTGAATCTTCTTTATCATGCTAGGATTAGCAGGAAAAAGCAAAAAATTTCAGAATTGCACCTTGCAATGTGGAGATATTACTGTTTGTGCATTTACAATATTCATTGATTTTTGCCATTGAAAAACGTCCAGAAATGTTTGAAGCTACTGACTGAATGAAAGGAGCTGGCATCTCACTCTCTTTGAATCTTCTTTATCATGCTAGGATTAGCAGGAAAAAGCAAAAAATTTCAGAATTGCACCTTGCAATGTGGAGATATTACTGTTTGTGCATTTACAATATTCATTGATTTTTGCCATTGAAAAACATCATGTTATTCATATACCAGAAATGTTTGAAGCTACTGACTGAATGAAAGGAGCTGGCATCTCACTCTCTTTGAATCTTCTTTATCCTGCTAGGATTAACAGGAAAAAGCAAAAAATTTCAGAATTGCACCTTGCAATGTGGAGATATTACTGTTTGTGCATTTACAATATTCATTGATTTTTGCCATTGAAAAACATGTTTTTCATATACCAGAAATGTTTGAAGCTACTGACTGAATGAAAGGAGCTGGCATCTCACTCTCTTTGAATCTTCTTTATCCTGCTAGGATTAGCAGGAAAAAGCAAAAAATTTCAGAATTGCACCTTGCAATGTGGAGATATTACTGTTTGTGCATTTACAATATTCATTGATTTTTGCCATTGAAAAACATCCAGAAATGTTTGAAGCTACTGACTGAATGAAAGGAGCTGGCATCTCACTCTCTTTGAATCTTCTTTATCATGCTAGGATTAGCAGGAAAAAGCAAAAAATTTCAGAATTGCACCTTGCAATGTGGAGATATTACTGTTTGTGCATTTACAATATTCATTGATTTTTGCCATTGAAAAACGTCCAGAAATGTTTGAAGCTACTGACTGAATGAAAGGAGCTGGCATCTCACTCTCTTTGAATCTTCTTTATCATGCTAGGATTAGCAGGAAAAAGCAAAAAATTTCAGAATTGCACCTTGCAATGTGGAGATATTACTGTTTGTGCATTTACAATATTCATTGATTTTTGCCATTGAAAAACGTTTTTCATATACCAGAAATGTTTGAAGCTACTGACTGAATGAAAGGAGCTGGCATCTCACTCTCTTTGAATCTTCTTTATCCTGCTAGGATTAGCAGGAAAAAGCAAAAAATTTCAGAATTGCACCTTGCAATGTGGAGATATTACTGTTTGTGCATTTACAATATTCATTGATTTTTGCCATTGAAAAACATGTTTTTCATATACCAGAAATGTTTGAAGCTACTGACTGAATGAAAGGAGCTGGCATCTCACTCTCTTTGAATCTTCTTTATCCTGCTAGGATTAGCAGGAAAAAGCAAAAAATTTCAGAATTGCACCTTGCAATGTGGAGATATTACTGTTTGTGCATTTACAATATTCATTGATTTTTGCCATTGAAAAACATGTTTTTCATATACCAGAAATGTTTGAAGCTACTGACTGAATGAAAGGAGCTGGCATCTCACTCTCTTTGAATCTTCTTTATCCTGCTAGGATTAGCAGGAAAAAGCAAAAAATTTCAGAATTGCACCTTGCAATGTGGAGATATTACTGTTTGTGCATTTACAATATTCATTGATTTTTGCCATTGAAAAACATGTTTTTCATATACCAGAAATGTTTGAAGCTACTGACTGAATGAAAGGAGCTGGCATCTCACTCTCTTTGAATCTTCTTTATACTGCTAGGATTAGCAGGAAAAAGCAAAAAATTTCAGAATTGCACCTTGCAATGTGGAGATATTACTGTTTGTGCATTTACAATATTCATTGATTTTTGCCATTGAAAAACATGTTTTTCATATACCAGAAATGTTTGAAGCTACTGACTGAATGAAAGGAGCTGGCATCTCACTCTCTTTGAATCTTCTTTATCCTGCTAGGATTAGCAGGAAAAAGCAAAAAATTTCAGAATTGCACCTTACAATGTGGAGATATTACTGTTTGTGCATTTACAATATTCATTGATTTTTGCCATTGAAAAACATGTTTTTCATATACCAGAAATGTTTGAAGCTACTGACTGAATGAAAGGAGCTGGCATCTCACTCTCTTTGAATCTTCTTTATCCTGCTAGGATTAGCAGGAAAAAGCAAAAAATTTCAGAATTGCACCTTGCAATGTGGAGATATTACTGTTTGTGCATTTACAATATTCATTGATTTTTGCCATTGAAAAACATCCAGAAATGTTTGAAGCTACTGACTGAATGAAAGGAGCTGGCATCTCACTCTCTTTGAATCTTCTTTATCATGCTAGGATTAGCAGGAAAAAGCAAAAAATTTCAGAATTGCACCTTGCAATGTGGAGATATTACTGTTTGTGCATTTACAATATTCATTGATTTTTGCCATTGAAAAACGTCCAGAAATGTTTGAAGCTACTGACTGAATGAAAGGAGCTGGCATCTCACTCTCTTTGAATCTTCTTTATCATGCTAGGATTAGCAGGAAAAAGCAAAAAATTTCAGAATTGCACCTTGCAATGTGGAGATATTACTGTTTGTGCATTTACAATATTCATTGATTTTTGCCATTGAAAAACGTTTTTCATATACCAGAAATGTTTGAAGCTACTGACTGAATGAAAGGAGCTGGCATCTCACTCTCTTTGAATCTTCTTTATCCTGCTAGGATTAGCAGGAAAAAGCAAAAAATTTCAGAATTGCACCTTGCAATGTGGAGATATTACTGTTTGTGCATTTACAATATTCATTGATTTTTGCCATTGAAAAACATGTTTTTCATATACCAGAAATGTTTGAAGCTACTGACTGAATGAAAGGAGCTGGCATCTCACTCTCTTTGAATCTTCTTTATCCTGCTAGGATTAGCAGGAAAAAGCAAAAAATTTCAGAATTGCACCTTGCAATGTGGAGATATTACTGTTTGTGCATTTACAATATTCATTGATTTTTGCCATTGAAAAACATGTTTTTCATATACCAGAAATGTTTGAAGCTACTGACTGAATGAAAGGAGCTGGCATCTCACTCTCTTTGAATCTTCTTTATCCTGCTAGGATTAGCAGGAAAAAGCAAAAAATTTCAGAATTGCACCTTGCAATGTGGAGATATTACTGTTTGTGCATTTACAATATTCATTGATTTTTGCCATTGAAAAACATGTTTTTCATATACCAGAAATGTTTGAAGCTACTGACTGAATGAAAGGAGCTGGCATCTCACTCTCTTTGAATCTTCTTTATCCTGCTAGGATTAGCAGGAAAAAGCAAAAAATTTCAGAATTGCACCTTGCAATGTGGAGATATTACTGTTTGTGCATTTACAATATTCATTGATTTTTGCCATTGAAAAACATGTTTTTCATATACCAGAAATGTTTGAAGCTACTGACTGAATGAAAGGAGCTGGCATCTCACTCTCTTTGAATCTTCTTTATCCTGCTAGGATTAGCAGGAAAAAGCAAAAAATTTCAGAATTGCACCTTGCAATGTGGAGATATTACTGTTTGTGCATTTACAATATTCATTGATTTTTGCCATTGAAAAACATCCAGAAATGTTTGAAGCTACTGACTGAATGAAAGGAGCTGGCATCTCACTCTCTTTGAATCTTCTTTATCATGCTAGGATTAGCAGGAAAAAGCAAAAAATTTCAGAATTGCACCTTGCAATGTGGAGATATTACTGTTTGTGCATTTACAATATTCATTGATTTTTGCCATTGAAAAACGTTTTTCATATACCAGAAATGTTTGAAGCTACTGACTGAATGAAAGGAGCTGGCATCTCACTCTCTTTGAATCTTCTTTATCATGCTAGGATTAGCAGGAAAAAGCAAAAAATTTCAGAATTGCACCTTGCAATGTGGAGATATTACTGTTTGTGCATTTACAATATTCATTGATTTTTGCCATTGAAAAACATGTTTTTCATATACCAGAAATGTTTGAAGCTACTGACTGAATGAAAGGAGCTGGCATCTCACTCTCTTTGAATCTTCTTTATCATGCTAGGATTAGCAGGAAAAAGCAAAAAATTTCAGAATTGCACCTTGCAATGTGGAGATATTACTGTTTGTGCATTTACAATATTCATTGATTTTTGCCATTGAAAAACATGTTTTTCATATACCAGAAATGTTTGAAGCT
>NW_027370648.1:0-34386 GCF_046119375.1 Phyllobates terribilis
GTGCAATTCTGAAATTTTTTGCTTTTTCCTGCTAATCCTAGCATGATAAAGAAGATTCAAAGAGAGTGAGATGCCAGCTCCTTTCATTCAGTCAGTAGCTTCAAACATTTCTGGTATATGAAAAACATGTTTTTCAATGGCAAAAATCAATGAATATTGTAAATGCACAAACAGTAATATCTCCACATTGCACGGTGCAATTCTGAAATTTTTTGCTTTTTCCTGTTAATCCTAGCATGATAAAGAAGATTCAAAGAGAGTGAGATGCCAGCTCCTTTCATTCAGTCAGTAGCTTCAAACATTTCTGGTATATGAAAAACATGTTTTTCAATGGCAAAAATCAATGAATATTGTAAATGCACAAACAGTAATATCTCCACATTGCACAGTGCAATTCTGAAATTTTTAGCTTTTTCCTGTTAATCCTAGCATGATGAAGATTCAAAGAGAGTGAGATGCCAGCTCCTTTCATTCAGTCAGTAGCTTCAAACATTTCTGGTATATGAAAAACATGTTTTTCAATGGCAAAAATCAATGAATATTGTAAATGCACAAACAGTAATATCTCCACATTGCAAGGTGCAATTCTGAAATTTTTTGCTTTTTCCTGTTAATCCTAGCATGATAAAGAAGATTCAAAGAGAGTGAGATGCCAGCTCCTTTCATTCAGTCAGTAGCTTCAAACATTTCTGGTATATGAAAAACATGTTTTTCAATGGCAAAAATCAATGAATATTGTAAATGCACAAACAGTAATATCTCCACATTGCAAGGTGCAATTCTGAAATTTTTTGCTTTTTCCTGCTAATCCTAGCATGATAAAGAAGATTCAAAGAGAGTGAGATGCCAGCTCCTTTCATTCAGTCAGTAGCTTCAAACATTTCTGGTATATGAAAAACATGTTTTTCAATGGCAAAAATCAATGAATATTGTAAATGCACAAACAGTAATATCTCCACATTGCAAGGTGCAATTCTGAAATTTTTTGCTTTTTCCTGCTAATCCTAGCATGATAAAGAAGATTCAAAGAGAGTGAGATGCCAGCTCCTTTCATTCAGTCAGTAGCTTCAAACATTTCTGGTATATGAAAAACATGTTTTTCAATGGCAAAAATCAATGAATATTGTAAATGCACAAACAGTAATATCTCCACATTGCAAGGTGCAATTCTGAAATTTTTTGCTTTTTCCTGCTAATCCTAGCATGATAAAGAAGATTCAAAGAGAGTGAGATGCCAGCTCCTTTCATTCAGTCAGTAGCTTCAAACATTTCTGGTATATGAAAAACATGTTTTTCAATGGCAAAAATCAATGAATATTGTAAATGCACAAACAGTAATATCTCCACATTGCACGGTGCAATTCTGAAATTTTTAGCTTTTTCCTGTTAATCCTAGCATGATAAAGAAGATTCAAAGAGAGTCAGATGCCAGCTCCTTTCATTCAGTCAGTAGCTTCAAACATTTCTGGTATATGAAAAACATGTTTTTCAATGGCAAAAATCAATGAATATTGTAAATGCACAAACAGTAATATCTCCACATTGCAAGGTGCAATTCTGAAATTTTTTGCTTTTTCCTGCTAATCCTAGCATGATAAAGAAGATTCAAAGAGAGTGAGATGCCAGCTCCTTTCATTCAGTCAGTAGCTTCAAACATTTCTGGTATATGAAAAACATGTTTTTCAATGGCAAAAATCAATGAATATTGTAAATGCACAAACAGTAATATCTCCACATTGCATGGTGCAATTCTGAAATTTTTAGCTTTTTCCTGTTAATCCTAGCATGATAAAGATTCAAAGAGAGTGAGATGCCAGCTTCTTTCATTCAGTCAGTAGCTTCAAACATTTCTGGTATATGAAAAACATGTTTTTCAATGGCAAAAATCAATGAATATTGTAAATGCACAAACAGTAATATCTCCACATTGCAAGGTGCAATTCTGAAATTTTTTGCTTTTTCCTGCTAATCCTAGCATGATAAAGAAGATTCAAAGAGAGTGAGATGCCAGCTCCTTTCATTCAGTCAGTAGCTTCAAACATTTCTGGTATATGAAAAACATGTTTTTCAATGGCAAAAATCAATGAATATTGTAAATGCACAAACAGTAATATCTCCACATTGCACGGTGCAATTCTGAAATTTTTAGCTTTTTCCTGTTAATCCTAGCATGATAAAGAAGATTCAAAGAGAGTGAGATGCCAGCTCCTTTCATTCAGTCAGTAGCTTCAAACATTTCTGGTATATGAAAAACGTTTTTCAATGGCAAAAATCAATGAATATTGTAAATGCACAAACAGTAATATCTCCACATTGCAAGGTGCAATTCTGAAATTTTTTGCTTTTTCCTGCTAATCCTAGCATGATAAAGAAGATTCAAAGAGAGTGAGATGCCAGCTCCTTTCATTCAGTCAGTAGCTTCAAACATTTCTGGTATATGAAAAACATGTTTTTCAATGGCAAAAATCAATGAATATTGTAAATGCACAAACAGTAATATCTCCACATTGCACGGTGCAATTCTGAAATTTTTAGCTTTTTCCTGTTAATCCTAGCATGATAAAGAAGATTCAAAGAGAGTGAGATGCCAGCTCCTTTCATTCAGTCAGTAGCTTCAAACATTTCTGGTATATTAAAAACATGTTTTTCAATGGCAAAAATCAATGAATATTGTAAATGCACAAACAGTAATATCTCCACATTGCAAGGTGCAATTCTGAAATTTTTTGCTTTTTCCTGTTAATCCTAGCATGATAAAGAAGATTCAAAGAGAGTGAGATGCCAGCTCCTTTCATTCAGTCAGTAGCTTCAAACATTTCTGGTATATGAAAAACATGTTTTTCAATGGCAAAAATCAATGAATATTGTAAATGCACAAACAGTAATATCTCCACATTGCAAGGTGCAATTCTGAAATTTTTTGCTTTTTCCTGCTAATCCTAGCATGATAAAGAAGATTCAAAGAGAGTGAGATGCCAGCTCCTTTCATTCAGTCAGTAGCTTCAAACATTTCTGGTATATGAAAAACATGTTTTTCAATGGCAAAAATCAATGAATATTGTAAATGCACAAACAGTAATATCTCCACATTGCACGGTGCAATTCTGAAATTTTTAGCTTTTTCCTGTTAATCCTAGCATGATAAAGAAGATTCAAAGAGAGTGAGATGCCAGCTCCTTTCATTCAGTCAGTAGCTTCAAACATTTCTGGTATATGAAAAACATGTTTTTCAATGGCAAAAATCAATGAATATTGTAAATGCACAAACAGTAATATCTCCACATTGCAAGGTGCAATTCTGAAATTTTTTGCTTTTTCCTGCTAATCCTAGCATGATAAAGAAGATTCAAAGAGAGTGAGATGCCAGCTCCTTTCATTCAGTCAGCTTCAAACATTTCTGGTATATGAAAAACATGTTTTTCAATGGCAAAAATCAATGAATATTGTAAATGCACAAACAGTAATATCTCCACATTGCACGGTGCAATTCTGAAATTTTTAGCTTTTTCCTGTTAATCCTAGCATGATAAAGAAGATTCAAAGAGAGTGAGATGCCAGCTGCTTTCATTCAGTCAGTAGCTTCAAACATTTCTGGTATATGAAAAACATGTTTTTCAATGGCAAAAATCAATGAATATTGTAAATGCACAAACAGTAATATCTCCACATTGCAAGGTGCATTTCTGAAATTTTTTGCTTTTTCCTGCTAATCCTAGCATGATAAAGAAGATTCAAAGAGAGTGAGATGCCAGCTCCTTTCATTCAGTCAGTAGCTTCAAACATTTCTGGTATATGAAAAACGTTTTTCAATGGCAAAAATCAATGAATATTGTAAATGCACAAACAGTAATATCTCCACATTGCACGGTGCAATTCTGAAATTTTTAGCTTTTTCCTGTTAATCCTAGCATGATAAAGAAGATTCAAAGAGAGTGAGATGCCAGCTCCTTTCATTCAGTCAGTAGCTTCAAACATTTCTGGTATATGAAAAACATGTTTTTCAATGGCAAAAATCAATGAATATTGTAAATGCACAAACAGTAATATCTCCACATTGCAAGGTGCAATTCTGAAATTTTTTGCTTTTTCCTGTTAATCCTAGCATGATAAAGAAGATTCAAAGAGAGTGAGATGCCAGCTCCTTTCATTCAGTCAGTAGCTTCAAACATTTCTGGTATATGAAAAACATGTTTTTCAATGGCAAAAATCAATGAATATTGTAAATGCACAAACAGTAATATCTCCACATTGCACGGTGCAATTCTGAAATTTTTAGCTTTTTCCTGTTAATCCTAGCATGATAAAGAAGATTCAAAGAGAGTGAGATGCCAGCTCCTTTCATTCAGTCAGTAGCTTCAAACATTTCTGGTATATGAAAAACATGTTTTTCAATGGCAAAAATCAATGAATATTGTAAATGCACAAACAGTAATATCTCCACATTGCAAGGTGCAATTCTGAAATTTTTTGCTTTTTCCTGCTAATCCTAGCATGATAAAGAAGATTCAAAGAGAGTGAGATGCCAGCTCCTTTCATTCAGTCAGTAGCTTCAAACATTTCTGGTATATGAAAAACATGTTTTTCAATGGCAAAAATCAATGAATATTGTAAATGCACAAACAGTAATATCTCCACATTGCACGGTGCAATTCTGAAATTTTTAGCTTTTTCCTGTTAATCCTAGCATGATAAAGAAGATTCAAAGAGAGTGAGATGCCAGCTCCTTTCATTCAGTCAGTAGCTTCAAACATTTCTGGTATATGAAAAACATGTTTTTCAATGGCAAAAATCAATGAATATTGTAAATGCACAAACAGTAATATCTCCACATTGCAAGGTGCAATTCTGAAATTTTTTGCTTTTTCCTGCTAATCCTAGCATGATAAAGAAGATTCAAAGAGAGTGAGATGCCAGCTCCTTTCATTCAGTCAGTAGCTTCAAACATTTCTGGTATATGAAAAACATGTTTTTCAATGGCAAAAATCAATGAATATTGTAAATGCACAAACAGTAATATCTCCACATTGCACGGTGCAATTCTGAAATTTTTAGCTTTTTCCTGTTAATCCTAGCATGATAAAGATTCAAAGAGAGTGAGATGCCAGCTCCTTTCATTCAGTCAGTAGCTTCAAACATTTCTGGTATATTAAAAACATGTTTTTCAATGGCAAAAATCAATGAATATTGTAAATGCACAAACAGTAATATCTCCACATTGCAAGGTGCAATTCTGAAATTTTTTGCTTTTTCCTGTTAATCCTAGCATGATAAAGAAGATTCAAAGAGAGTGAGATGCCAGCTCCTTTCATTCAGTCAGTAGCTTCAAACATTTCTGGTATATGAAAAACATGTTTTTCAATGGCAAAAATCAATGAATATTGTAAATGCACAAACAGTAATATCTCCACATTGCAAGGTGCAATTCTGAAATTTTTTGCTTTTTCCTGCTAATCCTAGCATGATAAAGAAGATTCAAAGAGAGTGAGATGCCAGCTCCTTTCATTCAGTCAGTAGCTTCAAACATTTCTGGTATATGAAAAACATGTTTTACAATGGCAAAAATCAATGAATATTGTAAATGCACAAACAGTAATATCTCCACATTGCAAGGTGCAATTCTGAAATTTTTAGCTTTTTCCTGCTAATCCTAGCATGATAAAGAAGATTCAAAGAGAGTGAGATGCCAGCTCCTTTCATTCAGTCAGTAGCTTCAAACATTTCTGGTATATGAAAAACATGTTTTTCAATGGCAAAAATCAATGAATATTGTAAATGCACAAACAGTAATATCTCCACATTGCACGGTGCAATTCTGAAATTTTTAGCTTTTTCCTGTTAATCCTAGCATGATAAAGAAGATTCAAAGAGAGTGAGATGCCAGCTCCTTTCATTCAGTCAGTAGCTTCAAACATTTCTGGTATATGAAAAACATGTTTTTCAATGGCAAAAATCAATGAATATTGTAAATGCACAAACAGTAATATCTCCACATTGCAAGGTGCAATTCTGAAATTTTTTGCTTTTTCCTGCTAATCCTAGCATGATAAAGAAGATTCAAAGAGAGTGAGATGCCAGCTCCTTTCATTCAGTCAGTAGCTTCAAACATTTCTGGTATATGAAAAACATGTTTTTCAATGGCAAAAATCAATGAATATTGTAAATGCACAAACAGTAATATCTCCACATTGCACGGTGCAATTCTGAAATTTTTAGCTTTTTCCTGTTAATCCTAGCATGATAAAGAAGATTCAAAGAGAGTGAGATGCCAGCTCCTTTCATTCAGTCAGTAGCTTCAAACATTTCTGGTATATGAAAAACATGTTTTTCAATGGCAAAAATCAATGAATATTGTAAATGCACAAACAGTAATATCTCCACATTGCACGGTGCAATTCTGAAATTTTTAGCTTTTTCCTGTTAATCCTAGCATGATAAAGATTCAAAGAGAGTGAGATGCCAGCTCCTTTCATTCAGTCAGTAGCTTCAAACATTTCTGGTATATTAAAAACATGTTTTTCAATGGCAAAAATCAATGAATATTGTAAATGCACAAACAGTAATATCTCCACATTGCAAGGTGCAATTCTGAAATTTTTTGCTTTTTCCTGTTAATCCTAGCATGATAAAGAAGATTCAAAGAGAGTGAGATGCCAGCTCCTTTCATTCAGTCAGTAGCTTCAAACATTTCTGGTATATGAAAAACATGTTTTTCAATGGCAAAAATCAATGAATATTGTAAATGCACAAACAGTAATATCTCCACATTGCACGGTGCAATTCTGAAATTTTTAGCTTTTTCCTGTTAATCCTAGCATGATAAAGATTCAAAGAGAGTGAGATGCCAGCTCCTTTCATTCAGTCAGTAGCTTCAAACATTTCTGGTATATTAAAAACATGTTTTTCAATGGCAAAAATCAATGAATATTGTAAATGCACAAACAGTAATATCTCCACATTGCAAGGTGCAATTCTGAAATTTTTTGCTTTTTCCTGTTAATCCTAGCATGATAAAGAAGATTCAAAGAGAGTGAGATGCCAGCTCCTTTCATTCAGTCAGTAGCTTCAAACATTTCTGGTATATGAAAAACATGTTTTTCAATGGCAAAAATCAATGAATATTGTAAATGCACAAACAGTAATATCTCCACATTGCAAGGTGCAATTCTGAAATTTTTTGCTTTTTCCTGCTAATCCTAGCATGATAAAGAAGATTCAAAGAGAGTGAGATGCCAGCTCCTTTCATTCAGTCAGTAGCTTCAAACATTTCTGGTATATGAAAAACATGTTTTACAATGGCAAAAATCAATGAATATTGTAAATGCACAAACAGTAATATCTCCACATTGCACGGTGCAATTCTGAAATTTTTAGCTTTTTCCTGTTAATCCTAGCATGATAAAGAAGATTCAAAGAGAGTGAGATGCCAGCTCCTTTCATTCAGTCAGTAGCTTCAAACATTTCTGGTATATGAAAAACATGTTTTTCAATGGCAAAAATCAATGAATATTGTAAATGCACAAACAGTAATATCTCCACATTGCAAGGTGCAATTCTGAAATTTTTTGCTTTTTCCTGCTAATCCTAGCATGATAAAGAAGATTCAAAGAGAGTGAGATGCCAGCTCCTTTCATTCAGTCAGTAGCTTCAAACATTTCTGGTATATGAAAAACATGTTTTTCAATGGCAAAAATCAATGAATATTGTAAATGCACAAACAGTAATATCTCCACATTGCATGGTGCAATTCTGAAATTTTTAGCTTTTTCCTGTTAATCCTAGCATGATAAAGATTCAAAGAGAGTGAGATGCCAGCTCCTTTCATTCAGTCAGTAGCTTCAAACATTTCTGGTATATGAAAAACATGTTTTTCAATGGCAAAAATCAATGAATATTGTAAATGCACAAACAGTAATATCTCCACATTGCAAGGTGCAATTCTGAAATTTTTTGCTTTTTCCTGCTAATCCTAGCATGATAAAGAAGATTCAAAGAGAGTGAGATGCCAGCTCCTTTCATTCAGTCAGTAGCTTCAAACATTTCTGGTATATGAAAAACATGTTTTTCAATGGCAAAAATCAATGAATATTGTAAATGCACAAACAGTAATATCTCCACATTGCACGGTGCAATTCTGAAATTTTTAGCTTTTTCCTGTTAATTCTAGCATGATAAAGAAGATTCAAAGAGAGTGAGATGCCAGCTCCTTTCATTCAGTCAGTAGCTTCAAACATTTCTGGTATATGAAAAACATGTTTTTCAATGGCAAAAATCAATGAATATTGTAAATGCACAAACAGTAATATCTCCACATTGCAAGGTGCAATTCTGAAATTTTTTGCTTTTTCCTGCTAATCCTAGCATGATAAAGAAGATTCAAAGAGAGTGAGATGCCAGCTCCTTTCATTCAGTCAGTAGCTTCAAACATTTCTGGTATATGAAAAACATGTTTTTCAATGGCAAAAATCAATGAATATTGTAAATGCACAAACAGTAATATCTCCACATTGCACGGTGCAATTCTGAAATTTTTAGCTTTTTCCTGTTAATCCTAGCATGATAAAGAAGATTCAAAGAGAGTGAGATGCTAGCTCCTTTCATTCAGTCAGTAGCTTCAAACATTTCTGGTATATTAAAAACATGTTTTTCAATGGCAAAAATCAATGAATATTGTAAATGCACAAACAGTAATATCTCCACATTGCAAGGTGCAATTCTGAAATTTTTTGCTTTTTCCTGTTAATCCTAGCATGATAAAGAAGATTCAAAGAGAGTGAGATGCCAGCTCCTTTCATTCAGTCAGTAGCTTCAAACATTTCTGGTATATGAAAAACATGTTTTACAATGGCAAAAATCAATGAATATTGTAAATGCACAAACAGTAATATCTCCACATTGCACGGTGCAATTCTGAAATTTTTAGCTTTTTCCTGTTAATCCTAGCATGATAAAGAAGATTCAAAGAGAGTGAGATGCCAGCTCCTTTCATTCAGTCAGTAGCTTCAAACATTTCTGGTATATGAAAAACATGTTTTTCAATGGCAAAAATCAATGAATATTGTAAATGCACAAACAGTAATATCTCCACATTGCAAGGTGCAATTCTGAAATTTTTTGCTTTTTCCTGCTAATCCTAGCATGATAAAGAAGATTCAAAGAGAGTGAGATGCCAGCTCCTTTCATTCAGTCAGTAGCTTCAAACATTTCTGGTATATGAAAAACATGTTTTTCAATGGCAAAAATCAATGAATATTGTAAATGCACAAACAGTAATATCTCCACATTGCACGGTGCAATTCTGAAATTTTTTGCTTTTTCCTGTTAATCCTAGCATGATAAAGAAGATTCAAAGAGAGTGAGATGCCAGCTCCTTTCATTCAGTCAGTAGCTTCAAACATTTCTGGTATATGAAAAACATGTTTTTCAATGGCAAAAATCAATGAATATTGTAAATGCACAAACAGTAATATCTCCACATTGCACAGTGCAATTCTGAAATTTTTAGCTTTTTCCTGTTAATCCTAGCATGATGAAGATTCAAAGAGAGTGAGATGCCAGCTCCTTTCATTCAGTCAGTAGCTTCAAACATTTCTGGTATATGAAAAACATGTTTTTCAATGGCAAAAATCAATGAATATTGTAAATGCACAAACAGTAATATCTCCACATTGCAAGGTGCAATTCTGAAATTTTTTGCTTTTTCCTGTTAATCCTAGCATGATAAAGAAGATTCAAAGAGAGTGAGATGCCAGCTCCTTTCATTCAGTCAGTAGCTTCAAACATTTCTGGTATATGAAAAACATGTTTTTCAATGGCAAAAATCAATGAATATTGTAAATGCACAAACAGTAATATCTCCACATTGCAAGGTGCAATTCTGAAATTTTTTGCTTTTTCCTGCTAATCCTAGCATGATAAAGAAGATTCAAAGAGAGTGAGATGCCAGCTCCTTTCATTCAGTCAGTAGCTTCAAACATTTCTGGTATATGAAAAACATGTTTTTCAATGGCAAAAATCAATGAATATTGTAAATGCACAAACAGTAATATCTCCACATTGCAAGGTGCAATTCTGAAATTTTTTGCTTTTTCCTGCTAATCCTAGCATGATAAAGAAGATTCAAAGAGAGTGAGATGCCAGCTCCTTTCATTCAGTCAGTAGCTTCAAACATTTCTGGTATATGAAAAACATGTTTTTCAATGGCAAAAATCAATGAATATTGTAAATGCACAAACAGTAATATCTCCACATTGCAAGGTGCAATTCTGAAATTTTTTGCTTTTTCCTGCTAATCCTAGCATGATAAAGAAGATTCAAAGAGAGTGAGATGCCAGCTCCTTTCATTCAGTCAGTAGCTTCAAACATTTCTGGTATATGAAAAACATGTTTTTCAATGGCAAAAATCAATGAATATTGTAAATGCACAAACAGTAATATCTCCACATTGCACGGTGCAATTCTGAAATTTTTAGCTTTTTCCTGTTAATCCTAGCATGATAAAGAAGATTCAAAGAGAGTCAGATGCCAGCTCCTTTCATTCAGTCAGTAGCTTCAAACATTTCTGGTATATGAAAAACATGTTTTTCAATGGCAAAAATCAATGAATATTGTAAATGCACAAACAGTAATATCTCCACATTGCAAGGTGCAATTCTGAAATTTTTTGCTTTTTCCTGCTAATCCTAGCATGATAAAGAAGATTCAAAGAGAGTGAGATGCCAGCTCCTTTCATTCAGTCAGTAGCTTCAAACATTTCTGGTATATGAAAAACATGTTTTTCAATGGCAAAAATCAATGAATATTGTAAATGCACAAACAGTAATATCTCCACATTGCATGGTGCAATTCTGAAATTTTTAGCTTTTTCCTGTTAATCCTAGCATGATAAAGATTCAAAGAGAGTGAGATGCCAGCTCCTTTCATTCAGTCAGTAGCTTCAAACATTTCTGGTATATGAAAAACATGTTTTTCAATGGCAAAAATCAATGAATATTGTAAATGCACAAACAGTAATATCTCCACATTGCAAGGTGCAATTCTGAAATTTTTTGCTTTTTCCTGCTAATCCTAGCATGATAAAGAAGATTCAAAGAGAGTGAGATGCCAGCTCCTTTCATTCAGTCAGTAGCTTCAAACATTTCTGGTATATGAAAAACATGTTTTTCAATGGCAAAAATCAATGAATATTGTAAATGCACAAACAGTAATATCTCCACATTGCACGGTGCAATTCTGAAATTTTTAGCTTTTTCCTGTTAATCCTAGCATGATAAAGAAGATTCAAAGAGAGTGAGATGCCAGCTCCTTTCATTCAGTCAGTAGCTTCAAACATTTCTGGTATATGAAAAACATGTTTTTCAATGGCAAAAATCAATGAATATTGTAAATGCACAAACAGTAATATCTCCACATTGCAAGGTGCAATTCTGAAATTTTTTGCTTTTTCCTGCTAATCCTAGCATGATAAAGAAGATTCAAAGAGAGTGAGATGCCAGCTCCTTTCATTCAGTCAGTAGCTTCAAACATTTCTGGTATATGAAAAACATGTTTTTCAATGGCAAAAATCAATGAATATTGTAAATGCACAAACAGTAATATCTCCACATTGCATGGTGCAATTCTGAAATTTTTAGCTTTTTCCTGTTAATCCTAGCATGATAAAGATTCAAAGAGAGTGAGATGCCAGCTCCTTTCATTCAGTCAGTAGCTTCAAACATTTCTGGTATATGAAAAACATGTTTTTCAATGGCAAAAATCAATGAATATTGTAAATGCACAAACAGTAATATCTCCACATTGCAAGGTGCAATTCTGAAATTTTTTGCTTTTTCCTGCTAATCCTAGCATGATAAAGAAGATTCAAAGAGAGTGAGATGCCAGCTCCTTTCATTCAGTCAGTAGCTTCAAACATTTCTGGTATATGAAAAACATGTTTTTCAATGGCAAAAATCAATGAATATTGTAAATGCACAAACAGTAATATCTCCACATTGCACGGTGCAATTCTGAAATTTTTAGCTTTTTCCTGTTAATTCTAGCATGATAAAGAAGATTCAAAGAGAGTGAGATGCCAGCTCCTTTCATTCAGTCAGTAGCTTCAAACATTTCTGGTATATGAAAAACATGTTTTTCAATGGCAAAAATCAATGAATATTGTAAATGCACAAACAGTAATATCTCCACATTGCAAGGTGCAATTCTGAAATTTTTTGCTTTTTCCTGCTAATCCTAGCATGATAAAGAAGATTCAAAGAGAGTGAGATGCCAGCTCCTTTCATTCAGTCAGTAGCTTCAAACATTTCTGGTATATGAAAAACATGTTTTTCAATGGCAAAAATCAATGAATATTGTAAATGCACAAACAGTAATATCTCCACATTGCACGGTGCAATTCTGAAATTTTTAGCTTTTTCCTGTTAATCCTAGCATGATAAAGAAGATTCAAAGAGAGTGAGATGCTAGCTCCTTTCATTCAGTCAGTAGCTTCAAACATTTCTGGTATATTAAAAACATGTTTTTCAATGGCAAAAATCAATGAATATTGTAAATGCACAAACAGTAATATCTCCACATTGCAAGGTGCAATTCTGAAATTTTTTGCTTTTTCCTGTTAATCCTAGCATGATAAAGAAGATTCAAAGAGAGTGAGATGCCAGCTCCTTTCATTCAGTCAGTAGCTTCAAACATTTCTGGTATATGAAAAACATGTTTTACAATGGCAAAAATCAATGAATATTGTAAATGCACAAACAGTAATATCTCCACATTGCACGGTGCAATTCTGAAATTTTTAGCTTTTTCCTGTTAATCCTAGCATGATAAAGAAGATTCAAAGAGAGTGAGATGCCAGCTCCTTTCATTCAGTCAGTAGCTTCAAACATTTCTGGTATATGAAAAACATGTTTTTCAATGGCAAAAATCAATGAATATTGTAAATGCACAAACAGTAATATCTCCACATTGCAAGGTGCAATTCTGAAATTTTTTGCTTTTTCCTGCTAATCCTAGCATGATAAAGAAGATTCAAAGAGAGTGAGATGCCAGCTCCTTTCATTCAGTCAGTAGCTTCAAACATTTCTGGTATATGAAAAACATGTTTTTCAATGGCAAAAATCAATGAATATTGTAAATGCACAAACAGTAATATCTCCACATTGCACGGTGCAATTCTGAAATTTTTTGCTTTTTCCTGTTAATCCTAGCATGATAAAGAAGATTCAAAGAGAGTGAGATGCCAGCTCCTTTCATTCAGTCAGTAGCTTCAAACATTTCTGGTATATGAAAAACATGTTTTTCAATGGCAAAAATCAATGAATATTGTAAATGCACAAACAGTAATATCTCCACATTGCACAGTGCAATTCTGAAATTTTTAGCTTTTTCCTGTTAATCCTAGCATGATGAAGATTCAAAGAGAGTGAGATGCCAGCTCCTTTCATTCAGTCAGTAGCTTCAAACATTTCTGGTATATGAAAAACATGTTTTTCAATGGCAAAAATCAATGAATATTGTAAATGCACAAACAGTAATATCTCCACATTGCAAGGTGCAATTCTGAAATTTTTTGCTTTTTCCTGTTAATCCTAGCATGATAAAGAAGATTCAAAGAGAGTGAGATGCCAGCTCCTTTCATTCAGTCAGTAGCTTCAAACATTTCTGGTATATGAAAAACATGTTTTTCAATGGCAAAAATCAATGAATATTGTAAATGCACAAACAGTAATATCTCCACATTGCAAGGTGCAATTCTGAAATTTTTTGCTTTTTCCTGCTAATCCTAGCATGATAAAGAAGATTCAAAGAGAGTGAGATGCCAGCTCCTTTCATTCAGTCAGTAGCTTCAAACATTTCTGGTATATGAAAAACATGTTTTTCAATGGCAAAAATCAATGAATATTGTAAATGCACAAACAGTAATATCTCCACATTGCAAGGTGCAATTCTGAAATTTTTTGCTTTTTCCTGCTAATCCTAGCATGATAAAGAAGATTCAAAGAGAGTGAGATGCCAGCTCCTTTCATTCAGTCAGTAGCTTCAAACATTTCTGGTATATGAAAAACATGTTTTTCAATGGCAAAAATCAATGAATATTGTAAATGCACAAACAGTAATATCTCCACATTGCAAGGTGCAATTCTGAAATTTTTTGCTTTTTCCTGCTAATCCTAGCATGATAAAGATTCAAAGAGAGTGAGATGCCAGCTCCTTTCATTCAGTCAGTAGCTTCAATCATTTCTGGTATATGAAAAACATGTTTTTCAATGGCAAAAATCAATGAATATTGTAAATGCACAAACAGTAATATCTCCACATTGCACGGTGCAATTCTGAAATTTTTAGCTTTTTCCTGTTAATCCTAGCATGATAAAGAAGATTCAAAGAGAGTCAGATGCCAGCTCCTTTCATTCAGTCAGTAGCTTCAAACATTTCTGGTATATGAAAAACATGTTTTTCAATGGCAAAAATCAATGAATATTGTAAATGCACAAACAGTAATATCTCCACATTGCAAGGTGCAATTCTGAAATTTTTTGCTTTTTCCTGCTAATCCTAGCATGATAAAGAAGATTCAAAGAGAGTGAGATGCCAGCTCCTTTCATTCAGTCAGTAGCTTCAAACATTTCTGGTATATGAAAAACATGTTTTTCAATGGCAAAAATCAATGAATATTGTAAATGCACAAACAGTAATATCTCCACATTGCATGGTGCAATTCTGAAATTTTTAGCTTTTTCCTGTTAATCCTAGCATGATAAAGATTCAAAGAGAGTGAGATGCCAGCTCCTTTCATTCAGTCAGTAGCTTCAAACATTTCTGGTATATGAAAAACATGTTTTTCAATGGCAAAAATCAATGAATATTGTAAATGCACAAACAGTAATATCTCCACATTGCAAGGTGCAATTCTGAAATTTTTTGCTTTTTCCTGCTAATCCTAGCATGATAAAGAAGATTCAAAGAGAGTGAGATGCCAGCTCCTTTCATTCAGTCAGTAGCTTCAAACATTTCTGGTATATGAAAAACATGTTTTTCAATGGCAAAAATCAATGAATATTGTAAATGCACAAACAGTAATATCTCCACATTGCACGGTGCAATTCTGAAATTTTTAGCTTTTTCCTGTTAATCCTAGCATGATAAAGAAGATTCAAAGAGAGTGAGATGCCAGCTCCTTTCATTCAGTCAGTAGCTTCAAACATTTCTGGTATATGAAAAACGTTTTTCAATGGCAAAAATCAATGAATATTGTAAATGAACAAACAGTAATATCTCCACATTGCAAGGTGCAATTCTGAAATTTTTTGCTTTTTCCTGCTAATCCTAGCATGATAAAGAAGATTCAAAGAGAGTGAGATGCCAGCTCCTTTCATTCAGTCAGTAGCTTCAAACATTTCTGGTATATGAAAAACATGTTTTTCAATGGCAAAAATCAATGAATATTGTAAATGCACAAACAGTAATATCTCCACATTGCACGGTGCAATTCTGAAATTTTTAGCTTTTTCCTGTTAATCCTAGCATGATAAAGAAGATTCAAAGAGAGTGAGATGCCAGCTCCTTTCATTCAGTCAGTAGCTTCAAACATTTCTGGTATATTAAAAACATGTTTTTCAAAGGCAAAAATCAATGAATATTGTAAATGCACAAACAGTAATATCTCCACATTGCAAGGTGCAATTCTGAAATTTTTTGCTTTTTCCTGTTAATCCTAGCATGATAAAGAAGATTCAAAGAGAGTGAGATGCCAGCTCCTTTCATTCAGTCAGTAGCTTCAAACATTTCTGGTATATGAAAAACATGTTTTTCAATGGCAAAAATCAATGAATATTGTAAATGCACAAACAGTAATATCTCCACATTGCAAGGTGCAATTCTGAAATTTTTTGCTTTTTCCTGCTAATCCTAGCATGATAAAGAAGATTCAAAGAGAGTGAGATGCCAGCTCCTTTCATTCAGTCAGCTTCAAACATTTCTGGTATATGAAAAACGTTTTTCAATGGCAAAAATCAATGAATATTGTAAATGCACAAACAGTAATATCTCCACATTGCACGGTGCAATTCTGAAATTTTTAGCTTTTTCCTGTTAATCCTAGCATGATAAAGAAGATTCAAAGAGAGTGAGATGCCAGCTGCTTTCATTCAGTCAGTAGCTTCAAACATTTCTGGTATATGAAAAACATGTTTTTCAATGGCAAAAATCAATGAATATTGTAAATGCACAAACAGTAATATCTCCACATTGCAAGGTGCAATTCTGAAATTTTTTGCTTTTTCCTGCTAATCCTAGCATGATAAAGAAGATTCAAAGAGAGTGAGATGCCAGCTCCTTTCATTCAGTCAGTAGCTTCAAACATTTCTGGTATATGAAAAACATGTTTTTCAATGGCAAAAATCAATGAATATTGTAAATGCACAAACAGTAATATCTCCACATTGCACGGTGCAATTCTGAAATTTTTAGCTTTTTCCTGTTAATCCTAGCATGATAAAGAAGATTCAAAGAGAGTGAGATGCCAGCTCCTTTCATTCAGTCAGTAGCTTCAAACATTTCTGGTATATGAAAAACATGTTTTTCAATGGCAAAAATCAATGAATATTGTAAATGCACAAACAGTAATATCTCCACATTGCAAGGTGCAATTCTGAAATTTTTTGCTTTTTCCTGCTAATCCTAGCATGATAAAGAAGATTCAAAGAGAGTGAGATGCCAGCTCCTTTCATTCAGTCAGTAGCTTCAAACATTTCTGGTATATGAAAAACATGTTTTTCAATGGCAAAAATCAATGAATATTGTAAATGCACAAACAGTAATATCTCCACATTGCAAGGTGCAATTCTGAAATTTTTTGCTTTTTCCTGCTAATCCTAGCATGATAAAGAAGATTCAAAGAGAGTGAGATGCCAGCTCCTTTCATTCAGTCAGTAGCTTCAAACATTTCTGGTATATGAAAAACATGTTTTTCAATGGCAAAAATCAATGAATATTGTAAATGCACAAACAGTAATATCTCCACATTGCACGGTGCAATTCTGAAATTTTTAGCTTTTTCCTGTTAATCCTAGCATGATAAAGAAGATTCAAAGAGAGTGAGATGCCAGCTCCTTTCATTCAGTCAGTAGCTTCAAACATTTCTGGTATATGAAAAACATGTTTTTCAATGGCAAAAATCAATGAATATTGTAAATGCACAAACAGTAATATCTCCACATTGCACGGTGCAATTCTGAAATTTTTAGCTTTTTCCTGTTAATCCTAGCATGATAAAGAAGATTCAAAGAGAGTGAGATGCCAGCTCCTTTCATTCAGTCAGTAGCTTCAAACATTTCTGGTATATGAAAAACATGTTTTTCAATGGCAAAAATCAATGAATATTGTAAATGCACAAACAGTAATATCTCCACATTGCAAGGTGCAATTCTGAAATTTTTTGCTTTTTCCTGCTAATCCTAGCATGATAAAGAAGATTCAAAGAGAGTGAGATGCCAGCTCCTTTCATTCAGTCAGTAGCTTCAAACATTTCTGGTATATGAAAAACATGTTTTTCAATGGCAAAAATCAATGAATATTGTAAATGCACAAACAGTAATATCTCCACATTGCACGGTGCAATTCTGAAATTTTTAGCTTTTTCCTGTTAATCCTAGCATGATAAAGAAGATTCAAAGTGAGTGAGATGCCAGCTCCTTTCATTCAGTCAGTAGCTTCAAACATTTCTGGTATATGAAAAACATGTTTTTCAATGGCAAAAATCAATGAATATTGTAAATGCACAAACAGTAATATCTCCACATTGCAAGGTGCAATTCTGAAATTTTTTGCTTTTTCCTGTTAATCCTAGCATGATAAAGAAGATTCAAAGAGAGTGAGATGCCAGCTCCTTTCATTCAGTCAGTAGCTTCAAACATTTCTGGTATATGAAAAACATGTTTTTCAATGGCAAAAATCAATAAATATTGTAAATGCACAAACAGTAATATCTCCACATTGCACGGTGCAATTCTGAAATTTTTAGCTTTTTCCTGTTAATCCTAGCATGATAAAGAAGATTCAAAGAGAGTGAGATGCCAGCTCCTTTCATTCAGTCAGTAGCTTCAAACATTTCTGGTATATGAAAAACATGTTTTTCAATGGCAAAAATCAATGAATATTGTAAATGCACAAACAGTAATATCTCCACATTGCAAGGTGCAATTCTGAAATTTTTTGCTTTTTCCTGCTAATCCTAGCATGATAAAGAAGATTCAAAGAGAGTGAGATGCCAGCTCCTTTCATTCAGTCAGTAGCTTCAAACATTTCTGGTATATGAAAAACATGTTTTTCAATGGCAAAAATCAATGAATATTGTAAATGCACAAACAGTAATATCTCCACATTGCACGGTGCAATTCTGAAATTTTTAGCTTTTTCCTGTTAATCCTAGCATGATAAAGAAGATTCAAAGAGAGTGAGATGCCAGCTCCTTTCATTCAGTCAGTAGCTTCAAACATTTCTGGTATATGAAAAACATGTTTTTCAATGGCAAAAATCAATGAATATTGTAAATGCACAAACAGTAATATCTCCACATTGCAAGGTGCAATTCTGAAATTTTTTGCTTTTTCCTGCTAATCCTAGCATGATAAAGAAGATTCAAAGAGAGTGAGATGCCAGCTCCTTTCATTCAGTCAGTAGCTTCAAACATTTCTGGTATATGAAAAACATGTTTTTCAATGGCAAAAATCAATGAATATTGTAAATGCACAAACAGTAATATCTCCACATTGCACGGTGCAATTCTGAAATTTTTAGCTTTTTCCTGTTAATTCTAGCATGATAAAGAAGATTCAAAGAGAGTGAGATGCCAGCTCCTTTCATTCAGTCAGTAGCTTCAAACATTTCTGGTATATGAAAAACATGTTTTTCAATGGCAAAAATCAATGAATATTGTAAATGCACAAACAGTAATATCTCCACATTGCAAGGTGCAATTCTGAAATTTTTTGCTTTTTCCTGCTAATCCTAGCATGATAAAGAAGATTCAAAGAGAGTGAGATGCCAGCTCCTTTCATTCAGTCAGTAGCTTCAAACATTTCTGGTATATGAAAAACATGTTTTTCAATGGCAAAAATCAATGAATATTGTAAATGCACAAACAGTAATATCTCCACATTGCACGGTGCAATTCTGAAATTTTTAGCTTTTTCCTGTTAATCCTAGCATGATAAAGAAGATTCAAAGAGAGTGAGATGCTAGCTCCTTTCATTCAGTCAGTAGCTTCAAACATTTCTGGTATATTAAAAACATGTTTTTCAATGGCAAAAATCAATGAATATTGTAAATGCACAAACAGTAATATCTCCACATTGCAAGGTGCAATTCTGAAATTTTTTGCTTTTTCCTGTTAATCCTAGCATGATAAAGAAGATTCAAAGAGAGTGAGATGCCAGCTCCTTTCATTCAGTCAGTAGCTTCAAACATTTCCGGTATATGAAAAACATGTTTTTCAATGGCAAAAATCAATGAATATTGTAAATGCACAAACAGTAATATCTCCACATTGCAAGGTGCAATTCTGAAATTTTTTGCTTTTTCCTGCTAATCCTAGCATGATAAAGAAGATTCAAAGAGAGTGAGATGCCAGCTCCTTTCATTCAGTCAGTAGCTTCAAACATTTCTGGTATATGAAAAACATGTTTTACAATGGCAAAAATCAATGAATATTGTAAATGCACAAACAGTAATATCTCCACATTGCACGGTGCAATTCTGAAATTTTTAGCTTTTTCCTGTTAATCCTAGCATGATAAAGAAGATTCAAAGAGAGTGAGATGCCAGCTCCTTTCATTCAGTCAGTAGCTTCAAACATTTCTGGTATATGAAAAACATGTTTTTCAATGGCAAAAATCAATGAATATTGTAAATGCACAAACAGTAATATCTCCACATTGCAAGGTGCAATTCTGAAATTTTTTGCTTTTTCCTGCTAATCCTAGCATGATAAAGAAGATTCAAAGAGAGTGAGATGCCAGCTCCTTTCATTCAGTCAGTAGCTTCAAACATTTCTGGTATATGAAAAACATGTTTTTCAATGGCAAAAATCAATGAATATTGTAAATGCACAAACAGTAATATCTCCACATTGCACGGTGCAATTCTGAAATTTTTTGCTTTTTCCTGTTAATCCTAGCATGATAAAGAAGATTCAAAGAGAGTGAGATGCCAGCTCCTTTCATTCAGTCAGTAGCTTCAAACATTTCTGGTATATGAAAAACATGTTTTTCAATGGCAAAAATCAATGAATATTGTAAATGCACAAACAGTAATATCTCCACATTGCACAGTGCAATTCTGAAATTTTTAGCTTTTTCCTGTTAATCCTAGCATGATGAAGATTCAAAGAGAGTGAGATGCCAGCTCCTTTCATTCAGTCAGTAGCTTCAAACATTTCTGGTATATGAAAAACATGTTTTTCAATGGCAAAAATCAATGAATATTGTAAATGCACAAACAGTAATATCTCCACATTGCAAGGTGCAATTCTGAAATTTTTTGCTTTTTCCTGTTAATCCTAGCATGATAAAGAAGATTCAAAGAGAGTGAGATGCCAGCTCCTTTCATTCAGTCAGTAGCTTCAAACATTTCTGGTATATGAAAAACATGTTTTTCAATGGCAAAAATCAATGAATATTGTAAATGCACAAACAGTAATATCTCCACATTGCAAGGTGCAATTCTGAAATTTTTTGCTTTTTCCTGCTAATCCTAGCATGATAAAGAAGATTCAAAGAGAGTGAGATGCCAGCTCCTTTCATTCAGTCAGTAGCTTCAAACATTTCTGGTATATGAAAAACATGTTTTTCAATGGCAAAAATCAATGAATATTGTAAATGCACAAACAGTAATATCTCCACATTGCACGGTGCAATTCTGAAATTTTTAGCTTTTTCCTGTTAATTCTAGCATGATAAAGAAGATTCAAAGAGAGTGAGATGCCAGCTCCTTTCATTCAGTCAGTAGCTTCAAACATTTCTGGTATATGAAAAACATGTTTTTCAATGGCAAAAATCAATGAATATTGTAAATGCACAAACAGTAATATCTCCACATTGCAAGGTGCAATTCTGAAATTTTTTGCTTTTTCCTGCTAATCCTAGCATGATAAAGAAGATTCAAAGAGAGTGAGATGCCAGCTCCTTTCATTCAGTCAGTAGCTTCAAACATTTCTGGTATATGAAAAACATGTTTTTCAATGGCAAAAATCAATGAATATTGTAAATGCACAAACAGTAATATCTCCACATTGCACGGTGCAATTCTGAAATTTTTAGCTTTTTCCTGTTAATTCTAGCATGATAAAGAAGATTCAAAGAGAGTGAGATGCCAGCTCCTTTCATTCAGTCAGTAGCTTCAAACATTTCTGGTATATGAAAAACATGTTTTTCAATGGCAAAAATCAATGAATATTGTAAATGCACAAACAGTAATATCTCCACATTGCAAGGTGCAATTCTGAAATTTTTTGCTTTTTCCTGCTAATCCTAGCATGATAAAGAAGATTCAAAGAGAGTGAGATGCCAGCTCCTTTCATTCAGTCAGTAGCTTCAAACATTTCTGGTATATGAAAAACATGTTTTTCAATGGCAAAAATCAATGAATATTGTAAATGCACAAACAGTAATATCTCCACATTGCACGGTGCAATTCTGAAATTTTTAGCTTTTTCCTGTTAATCCTAGCATGATAAAGAAGATTCAAAGAGAGTGAGATGCTAGCTCCTTTCATTCAGTCAGTAGCTTCAAACATTTCTGGTATATTAAAAACATGTTTTTCAATGGCAAAAATCAATGAATATTGTAAATGCACAAACAGTAATATCTCCACATTGCAAGGTGCAATTCTGAAATTTTTTGCTTTTTCCTGTTAATCCTAGCATGATAAAGAAGATTCAAAGAGAGTGAGATGCCAGCTCCTTTCATTCAGTCAGTAGCTTCAAACATTTCCGGTATATGAAAAACATGTTTTTCAATGGCAAAAATCAATGAATATTGTAAATGCACAAACAGTAATATCTCCACATTGCAAGGTGCAATTCTGAAATTTTTTGCTTTTTCCTGCTAATCCTAGCATGATAAAGAAGATTCAAAGAGAGTGAGATGCCAGCTCCTTTCATTCAGTCAGTAGCTTCAAACATTTCTGGTATATGAAAAACATGTTTTACAATGGCAAAAATCAATGAATATTGTAAATGCACAAACAGTAATATCTCCACATTGCACGGTGCAATTCTGAAATTTTTAGCTTTTTCCTGTTAATCCTAGCATGATAAAGAAGATTCAAAGAGAGTGAGATGCCAGCTCCTTTCATTCAGTCAGTAGCTTCAAACATTTCTGGTATATGAAAAACATGTTTTTCAATGGCAAAAATCAATGAATATTGTAAATGCACAAACAGTAATATCTCCACATTGCAAGGTGCAATTCTGAAATTTTTTGCTTTTTCCTGCTAATCCTAGCATGATAAAGAAGATTCAAAGAGAGTGAGATGCCAGCTCCTTTCATTCAGTCAGTAGCTTCAAACATTTCTGGTATATGAAAAACATGTTTTTCAATGGCAAAAATCAATGAATATTGTAAATGCACAAACAGTAATATCTCCACATTGCACGGTGCAATTCTGAAATTTTTTGCTTTTTCCTGTTAATCCTAGCATGATAAAGAAGATTCAAAGAGAGTGAGATGCCAGCTCCTTTCATTCAGTCAGTAGCTTCAAACATTTCTGGTATATGAAAAACATGTTTTTCAATGGCAAAAATCAATGAATATTGTAAATGCACAAACAGTAATATCTCCACATTGCACAGTGCAATTCTGAAATTTTTAGCTTTTTCCTGTTAATCCTAGCATGATGAAGATTCAAAGAGAGTGAGATGCCAGCTCCTTTCATTCAGTCAGTAGCTTCAAACATTTCTGGTATATGAAAAACATGTTTTTCAATGGCAAAAATCAATGAATATTGTAAATGCACAAACAGTAATATCTCCACATTGCAAGGTGCAATTCTGAAATTTTTTGCTTTTTCCTGTTAATCCTAGCATGATAAAGAAGATTCAAAGAGAGTGAGATGCCAGCTCCTTTCATTCAGTCAGTAGCTTCAAACATTTCTGGTATATGAAAAACATGTTTTTCAATGGCAAAAATCAATGAATATTGTAAATGCACAAACAGTAATATCTCCACATTGCAAGGTGCAATTCTGAAATTTTTTGCTTTTTCCTGCTAATCCTAGCATGATAAAGAAGATTCAAAGAGAGTGAGATGCCAGCTCCTTTCATTCAGTCAGTAGCTTCAAACATTTCTGGTATATGAAAAACATGTTTTTCAATGGCAAAAATCAATGAATATTGTAAATGCACAAACAGTAATATCTCCACATTGCAAGGTGCAATTCTGAAATTTTTTGCTTTTTCCTGCTAATCCTAGCATGATAAAGAAGATTCAAAGAGAGTGAGATGCCAGCTCCTTTCATTCAGTCAGTAGCTTCAAACATTTCTGGTATATGAAAAACATGTTTTTCAATGGCAAAAATCAATGAATATTGTAAATGCACAAACAGTAATATCTCCACATTGCAAGGTGCAATTCTGAAATTTTTTGCTTTTTCCTGCTAATCCTAGCATGATAAAGAAGATTCAAAGAGAGTGAGATGCCAGCTCCTTTCATTCAGTCAGTAGCTTCAAACATTTCTGGTATATGAAAAACATGTTTTTCAATGGCAAAAATCAATGAATATTGTAAATGCACAAACAGTAATATCTCCACATTGCAAGGTGCAATTCTGAAATTTTTTGCTTTTTCCTGCTAATCCTAGCATGATAAAGAAGATTCAAAGAGAGTGAGATGCCAGCTCCTTTCATTCAGTCAGTAGCTTCAAACATTTCTGGTATATGAAAAACATGTTTTTCAATGGCAAAAATCAATGAATATTGTAAATGCACAAACAGTAATATCTCCACATTGCACGGTGCAATTCTGAAATTTTTAGCTTTTTCCTGTTAATCCTAGCATGATAAAGAAGATTCAAAGAGAGTGAGATGCTAGCTCCTTTCATTCAGTCAGTAGCTTCAAACATTTCTGGTATATTAAAAACATGTTTTTCAATGGCAAAAATCAATGAATATTGTAAATGCACAAACAGTAATATCTCCACATTGCAAGGTGCAATTCTGAAATTTTTTGCTTTTTCCTGTTAATCCTAGCATGATAAAGAAGATTCAAAGAGAGTGAGATGCCAGCTCCTTTCATTCAGTCAGTAGCTTCAAACATTTCCGGTATATGAAAAACATGTTTTTCAATGGCAAAAATCAATGAATATTGTAAATGCACAAACAGTAATATCTCCACATTGCAAGGTGCAATTCTGAAATTTTTTGCTTTTTCCTGCTAATCCTAGCATGATAAAGAAGATTCAAAGAGAGTGAGATGCCAGCTCCTTTCATTCAGTCAGTAGCTTCAAACATTTCTGGTATATGAAAAACATGTTTTACAATGGCAAAAATCAATGAATATTGTAAATGCACAAACAGTAATATCTCCACATTGCACGGTGCAATTCTGAAATTTTTAGCTTTTTCCTGTTAATCCTAGCATGATAAAGAAGATTCAAAGAGAGTGAGATGCCAGCTCCTTTCATTCAGTCAGTAGCTTCAAACATTTCTGGTATATGAAAAACATGTTTTTCAATGGCAAAAATCAATGAATATTGTAAATGCACAAACAGTAATATCTCCACATTGCAAGGTGCAATTCTGAAATTTTTTGCTTTTTCCTGCTAATCCTAGCATGATAAAGAAGATTCAAAGAGAGTGAGATGCCAGCTCCTTTCATTCAGTCAGTAGCTTCAAACATTTCTGGTATATGAAAAACATGTTTTTCAATGGCAAAAATCAATGAATATTGTAAATGCACAAACAGTAATATCTCCACATTGCACGGTGCAATTCTGAAATTTTTTGCTTTTTCCTGTTAATCCTAGCATGATAAAGAAGATTCAAAGAGAGTGAGATGCCAGCTCCTTTCATTCAGTCAGTAGCTTCAAACATTTCTGGTATATGAAAAACATGTTTTTCAATGGCAAAAATCAATGAATATTGTAAATGCACAAACAGTAATATCTCCACATTGCACAGTGCAATTCTGAAATTTTTAGCTTTTTCCTGTTAATCCTAGCATGATGAAGATTCAAAGAGAGTGAGATGCCAGCTCCTTTCATTCAGTCAGTAGCTTCAAACATTTCTGGTATATGAAAAACATGTTTTTCAATGGCAAAAATCAATGAATATTGTAAATGCACAAACAGTAATATCTCCACATTGCAAGGTGCAATTCTGAAATTTTTTGCTTTTTCCTGTTAATCCTAGCATGATAAAGAAGATTCAAAGAGAGTGAGATGCCAGCTCCTTTCATTCAGTCAGTAGCTTCAAACATTTCTGGTATATGAAAAGCATGTTTTTCAATGGCAAAAATCAATGAATATTGTAAATGCACAAACAGTAATATCTCCACATTGCAAGGTGCAATTCTGAAATTTTTTGCTTTTTCCTGCTAATCCTAGCATGATAAAGAAGATTCAAAGAGAGTGAGATGCCAGCTCCTTTCATTCAGTCAGTAGCTTCAAACATTTCTGGTATATGAAAAACATGTTTTTCAATGGCAAAAATCAATGAATATTGTAAATGCACAAACAGTAATATCTCCACATTGCAAGGTGCAATTCTGAAATTTTTTGCTTTTTCCTGCTAATCCTAGCATGATAAAGAAGATTCAAAGAGAGTGAGATGCCAGCTCCTTTCATTCAGTCAGTAGCTTCAAACATTTCTGGTATATGAAAAACATGTTTTTCAATGGCAAAAATCAATGAATATTGTAAATGCACAAACAGTAATATCTCCACATTGCAAGGTGCAATTCTGAAATTTTTTGCTTTTTCCTGCTAATCCTAGCATGATAAAGAAGATTCAAAGAGAGTGAGATGCCAGCTCCTTTCATTCAGTCAGTAGCTTCAAACATTTCTGGTATATGAAAAACATGTTTTTCAATGGCAAAAATCAATGAATATTGTAAATGCACAAACAGTAATATCTCCACATTGCAAGGTGCAATTCTGAAATTTTTTGCTTTTTCCTGCTAATCCTAGCATGATAAAGAAGATTCAAAGAGAGTGAGATGCCAGCTCCTTTCATTCAGTCAGTAGCTTCAAACATTTCTGGTATATGAAAAACATGTTTTTCAATGGCAAAAATCAATGAATATTGTAAATGCACAAACAGTAATATCTCCACATTGCATGGTGCAATTCTGAAATTTTTAGCTTTTTCCTGTTAATCCTAGCATGATAAAGATTCAAAGAGAGTGAGATGCCAGCTTCTTTCATTCAGTCAGTAGCTTCAAACATTTCTGGTATATGAAAAACATGTTTTTCAATGGCAAAAATCAATGAATATTGTAAATGCACAAACAGTAATATCTCCACATTGCAAGGTGCAATTCTGAAATTTTTTGCTTTTTCCTGCTAATCCTAGCATGATAAAGAAGATTCAAAGAGAGTGAGATGCCAGCTCCTTTCATTCAGTCAGTAGCTTCAAACATTTCTGGTATATGAAAAACATGTTTTTCAATGGCAAAAATCAATGAATATTGTAAATGCACAAACAGTAATATCTCCACATTGCACGGTGCAATTCTGAAATTTTTAGCTTTTTCCTGTTAATCCTAGCATGATAAAGAAGATTCAAAGAGAGTGAGATGCCAGCTCCTTTCATTCAGTCAGTAGCTTCAAACATTTCTGGTATATGAAAAACGTTTTTCAATGGCAAAAATCAATGAATATTGTAAATGCACAAACAGTAATATCTCCACATTGCAAGGTGCAATTCTGAAATTTTTTGCTTTTTCCTGCTAATCCTAGCATGATAAAGAAGATTCAAAGAGAGTGAGATGCCAGCTCCTTTCATTCAGTCAGTAGCTTCAAACATTTCTGGTATATGAAAAACATGTTTTTCAATGGCAAAAATCAATGAATATTGTAAATGCACAAACAGTAATATCTCCACATTGCACGGTGCAATTCTGAAATTTTTAGCTTTTTCCTGTTAATCCTAGCATGATAAAGAAGATTCAAAGAGAGTGAGATGCCAGCTCCTTTCATTCAGTCAGTAGCTTCAAACATTTCTGGTATATTAAAAACATGTTTTTCAATGGCAAAAATCAATGAATATTGTAAATGCACAAACAGTAATATCTCCACATTGCAAGGTGCAATTCTGAAATTTTTTGCTTTTTCCTGTTAATCCTAGCATGATAAAGAAGATTCAAAGAGAGTGAGATGCCAGCTCCTTTCATTCAGTCAGTAGCTTCAAACATTTCTGGTATATGAAAAACATGTTTTTCAATGGCAAAAATCAATGAATATTGTAAATGCACAAACAGTAATATCTCCACATTGCAAGGTGCAATTCTGAAATTTTTTGCTTTTTCCTGCTAATCCTAGCATGATAAAGAAGATTCAAAGAGAGTGAGATGCCAGCTCCTTTCATTCAGTCAGTAGCTTCAAACATTTCTGGTATATGAAAAACATGTTTTTCAATGGCAAAAATCAATGAATATTGTAAATGCACAAACAGTAATATCTCCACATTGCACGGTGCAATTCTGAAATTTTTAGCTTTTTCCTGTTAATCCTAGCATGATAAAGAAGATTCAAAGAGAGTGAGATGCCAGCTCCTTTCATTCAGTCAGTAGCTTCAAACATTTCTGGTATATGAAAAACATGTTTTTCAATGGCAAAAATCAATGAATATTGTAAATGCACAAACAGTAATATCTCCACATTGCAAGGTGCAATTCTGAAATTTTTTGCTTTTTCCTGCTAATCCTAGCATGATAAAGAAGATTCAAAGAGAGTGAGATGCCAGCTCCTTTCATTCAGTCAGCTTCAAACATTTCTGGTATATGAAAAACATGTTTTTCAATGGCAAAAATCAATGAATATTGTAAATGCACAAACAGTAATATCTCCACATTGCACGGTGCAATTCTGAAATTTTTAGCTTTTTCCTGTTAATCCTAGCATGATAAAGAAGATTCAAAGAGAGTGAGATGCCAGCTGCTTTCATTCAGTCAGTAGCTTCAAACATTTCTGGTATATGAAAAACATGTTTTTCAATGGCAAAAATCAATGAATATTGTAAATGCACAAACAGTAATATCTCCACATTGCAAGGTGCATTTCTGAAATTTTTTGCTTTTTCCTGCTAATCCTAGCATGATAAAGAAGATTCAAAGAGAGTGAGATGCCAGCTCCTTTCATTCAGTCAGTAGCTTCAAACATTTCTGGTATATGAAAAACATGTTTTTCAATGGCAAAAATCAATGAATATTGTAAATGCACAAACAGTAATATCTCCACATTGCACGGTGCAATTCTGAAATTTTTAGCTTTTTCCTGTTAATCCTAGCATGATAAAGAAGATTCAAAGAGAGTGAGATGCCAGCTCCTTTCATTCAGTCAGTAGCTTCAAACATTTCTGGTATATGAAAAACATGTTTTTCAATGGCAAAAATCAATGAATATTGTAAATGCACAAACAGTAATATCTCCACATTGCAAGGTGCAATTCTGAAATTTTTTGCTTTTTCCTGTTAATCCTAGCATGATAAAGAAGATTCAAAGAGAGTGAGATGCCAGCTCCTTTCATTCAGTCAGTAGCTTCAAACATTTCTGGTATATGAAAAACATGTTTTTCAATGGCAAAAATCAATGAATATTGTAAATGCACAAACAGTAATATCTCCACATTGCACGGTGCAATTCTGAAATTTTTAGCTTTTTCCTGTTAATCCTAGCATGATAAAGAAGATTCAAAGAGAGTGAGATGCCAGCTCCTTTCATTCAGTCAGTAGCTTCAAACATTTCTGGTATATGAAAAACATGTTTTTCAATGGCAAAAATCAATGAATATTGTAAATGCACAAACAGTAATATCTCCACATTGCAAGGTGCAATTCTGAAATTTTTTGCTTTTTCCTGCTAATCCTAGCATGATAAAGAAGATTCAAAGAGAGTGAGATGCCAGCTCCTTTCATTCAGTCAGTAGCTTCAAACATTTCTGGTATATGAAAAACATGTTTTTCAATGGCAAAAATCAATGAATATTGTAAATGCACAAACAGTAATATCTCCACATTGCACGGTGCAATTCTGAAATTTTTAGCTTTTTCCTGTTAATCCTAGCATGATAAAGAAGATTCAAAGAGAGTGAGATGCCAGCTCCTTTCATTCAGTCAGTAGCTTCAAACATTTCTGGTATATGAAAAACATGTTTTTCAATGGCAAAAATCAATGAATATTGTAAATGCACAAACAGTAATATCTCCACATTGCAAGGTGCAATTCTGAAATTTTTTGCTTTTTCCTGCTAATCCTAGCATGATAAAGAAGATTCAGAGAGTGAGATGCCAGCTCCTTTCATTCAGTCAGTAGCTTCAAACATTTCTGGTATATGAAAAACATGTTTTTCAATGGCAAAAATCAATGAATATTGTAAATGCACAAACAGTAATATCTCCACATTGCACGGTGCAATTCTGAAATTTTTAGCTTTTTCCTGTTAATCCTAGCATGATAAAGATTCAAAGAGAGTGAGATGCCAGCTCCTTTCATTCAGTCAGTAGCTTCAAACATTTCTGGTATATTAAAAACATGTTTTTCAATGGCAAAAATCAATGAATATTGTAAATGCACAAACAGTAATATCTCCACATTGCAAGGTGCAATTCTGAAATTTTTTGCTTTTTCCTGTTAATCCTAGCATGATAAAGAAGATTCAAAGAGAGTGAGATGCCAGCTCCTTTCATTCAGTCAGTAGCTTCAAACATTTCTGGTATATGAAAAACATGTTTTTCAATGGCAAAAATCAATGAATATTGTAAATGCACAAACAGTAATATCTCCACATTGCAAGGTGCAATTCTGAAATTTTTTGCTTTTTCCTGCTAATCCTAGCATGATAAAGAAGATTCAAAGAGAGTGAGATGCCAGCTCCTTTCATTCAGTCAGTAGCTTCAAACATTTCTGGTATATGAAAAACATGTTTTACAATGGCAAAAATCAATGAATATTGTAAATGCACAAACAGTAATATCTCCACATTGCACGGTGCAATTCTGAAATTTTTAGCTTTTTCCTGTTAATCCTAGCATGATAAAGAAGATTCAAAGAGAGTGAGATGCCAGCTCCTTTCATTCAGTCAGTAGCTTCAAACATTTCTGGTATATGAAAAACATGTTTTTCAATGGCAAAAATCAATGAATATTGTAAATGCACAAACAGTAATATCTCCACATTGCAAGGTGCAATTCTGAAATTTTTTGCTTTTTCCTGCTAATCCTAGCATGATAAAGAAGATTCAAAGAGAGTGAGATGCCAGCTCCTTTCATTCAGTCAGTAGCTTCAAACATTTCTGGTATATGAAAAACATGTTTTTCAATGGCAAAAATCAATGAATATTGTAAATGCACAAACAGTAATATCTCCACATTGCATGGTGCAATTCTGAAATTTTTAGCTTTTTCCTGTTAATCCTAGCATGATAAAGATTCAAAGAGAGTGAGATGCCAGCTCCTTTCATTCAGTCAGTAGCTTCAAACATTTCTGGTATATGAAAAACATGTTTTTCAATGGCAAAAATCAATGAATATTGTAAATGCACAAACAGTAATATCTCCACATTGCAAGGTGCAATTCTGAAATTTTTTGCTTTTTCCTGCTAATCCTAGCATGATAAAGAAGATTCAAAGAGAGTGAGATGCCAGCTCCTTTCATTCAGTCAGTAGCTTCAAACATTTCTGGTATATGAAAAACATGTTTTTCAATGGCAAAAATCAATGAATATTGTAAATGCACAAACAGTAATATCTCCACATTGCACGGTGCAATTCTGAAATTTTTAGCTTTTTCCTGTTAATCCTAGCATGATAAAGAAGATTCAAAGAGAGTGAGATGCCAGCTCCTTTCATTCAGTCAGTAGCTTCAAACATTTCTGGTATATGAAAAACATGTTTTTCAATGGCAAAAATCAATGAATATTGTAAATGCACAAACAGTAATATCTCCACATTGCAAGGTGCAATTCTGAAATTTTTTGCTTTTTCCTGCTAATCCTAGCATGATAAAGAAGATTCAAAGAGAGTGAGATGCCAGCTCCTTTCATTCAGTCAGTAGCTTCAAACATTTCTGGTATATGAAAAACATGTTTTTCAATGGCAAAAATCAATGAATATTGTAAATGCACAAACAGTAATATCTCCACATTGCACGGTGCAATTCTGAAATTTTTAGCTTTTTCCTGTTAATCCTAGCATGATAAAGAAGATTCAAAGAGAGTGAGATGCTAGCTCCTTTCATTCAGTCAGTAGCTTCAAACATTTCTGGTATATTAAAAACATGTTTTTCAATGGCAAAAATCAATGAATATTGTAAATGCACAAACAGTAATATCTCCACATTGCAAGGTGCAATTCTGAAATTTTTTGCTTTTTCCTGTTAATCCTAGCATGATAAAGAAGATTCAAAGAGAGTGAGATGCCAGCTCCTTTCATTCAGTCAGTAGCTTCAAACATTTCCGGTATATGAAAAACATGTTTTTCAATGGCAAAAATCAATGAATATTGTAAATGCACAAACAGTAATATCTCCACATTGCAAGGTGCAATTCTGAAATTTTTTGCTTTTTCCTGCTAATCCTAGCATGATAAAGAAGATTCAAAGAGAGTGAGATGCCAGCTCCTTTCATTCAGTCAGTAGCTTCAAACATTTCTGGTATATGAAAAACATGTTTTACAATGGCAAAAATCAATGAATATTGTAAATGCACAAACAGTAATATCTCCACATTGCACGGTGCAATTCTGAAATTTTTAGCTTTTTCCTGTTAATCCTAGCATGATAAAGAAGATTCAAAGAGAGTGAGATGCCAGCTCCTTTCATTCAGTCAGTAGCTTCAAACATTTCTGGTATATGAAAAACATGTTTTTCAATGGCAAAAATCAATGAATATTGTAAATGCACAAACAGTAATATCTCCACATTGCAAGGTGCAATTCTGAAATTTTTTGCTTTTTCCTGCTAATCCTAGCATGATAAAGAAGATTCAAAGAGAGTGAGATGCCAGCTCCTTTCATTCAGTCAGTAGCTTCAAACATTTCTGGTATATGAAAAACATGTTTTTCAATGGCAAAAATCAATGAATATTGTAAATGCACAAACAGTAATATCTCCACATTGCACGGTGCAATTCTGAAATTTTTTGCTTTTTCCTGTTAATCCTAGCATGATAAAGAAGATTCAAAGAGAGTGAGATGCCAGCTCCTTTCATTCAGTCAGTAGCTTCAAACATTTCTGGTATATGAAAAACATGTTTTTCAATGGCAAAAATCAATGAATATTGTAAATGCACAAACAGTAATATCTCCACATTGCACAGTGCAATTCTGAAATTTTTAGCTTTTTCCTGTTAATCCTAGCATGATGAAGATTCAAAGAGAGTGAGATGCCAGCTCCTTTCATTCAGTCAGTAGCTTCAAACATTTCTGGTATATGAAAAACATGTTTTTCAATGGCAAAAATCAATGAATATTGTAAATGCACAAACAGTAATATCTCCACATTGCAAGGTGCAATTCTGAAATTTTTTGCTTTTTCCTGCTAATCCTAGCATGATAAAGAAGATTCAAAGAGAGTGAGATGCCAGCTCCTTTCATTCAGTCAGAAGCTTCAAACATTTCTGGTATATGAAAAACATGTTTTTCAATGGCAAAAATCAATGAATATTGTAAATGCACAAACAGTAATATCTCCACATTGCACGGTGCAATTCTGAAATTTTTAGCTTTTTCCTGTTAATCCTAGCATGATAAAGAAGATTCAAAGAGAGTGAGATGCCAGCTCCTTTCATTCAGTCAGTAGCTTCAAACATTTCTGGTATATGAAAAACATGTTTTTCAATGGCAAAAATCAATGAATATTGTAAATGCACAAACAGTAATATCTCCACATTGCAAGGTGCAATTCTGAAATTTTTTGCTTTTTCCTGCTAATCCTAGCATGATAAAGAAGATTCAAAGAGAGTGAGATGCCAGCTCCTTTCATTCAGTCAGTAGCTTCAAACATTTCTGGTATATGAAAAACATGTTTTTCAATGGCAAAAATCAATGAATATTGTAAATGCACAAACAGTAATATCTCCACATTGCACGGTGCAATTCTGAAATTTTTAGCTTTTTCCTGTTAATCCTAGCATGATAAAGAAGATTCAAAGAGAGTGAGATGCCAGCTCCTTTCATTCAGTCAGTAGCTTCAAACATTTCTGGTATATGAAAAACATGTTTTTCAATGGCAAAAATCAATGAATATTGTAAATGCACAAACAGTAATATCTCCACATTGCAAGGTGCAATTCTGAAATTTTTTGCTTTTTCCTGTTAATCCTAGCATGATAAAGAAGATTCAAAGAGAGTGAGATGCCAGCTCCTTTCATTGTCAGTAGCTTCAAACATTTCTGGTATATGAAAAACATGTTTTTCAATGGCAAAAATCAATGAATATTGTAAATGCACAAACAGTAATATCTCCACATTGCAAGGTGCAATTCTGAAATTTTTTGCTTTTTCCTGCTAATCCTAGCATGATAAAGAAGATTCAAAGAGAGTGAGATGCCAGCTCCTTTCATTCAGTCAGTAGCTTCAAACATTTCTGGTATATGAAAAACATGTTTTTCAATGGCAAAAATCAATGAATATTGTAAATGCACAAACAGTAATATCTCCACATTGCAAGGTGCAATTCTGAAATTTTTTGCTTTTTCCTGCTAATCCTAGCATGATAAAGAAGATTCAAAGAGAGTGAGATGCCAGCTCCTTTCATTCAGTCAGTAGCTTCAAACATTTCTGGTATATGAAAAACATGTTTTTCAATGGCAAAAATCAATGAATATTGTAAATGCACAAACAGTAATATCTCCACATTGCAAGGTGCAATTCTGAAATTTTTTGCTTTTTCCTGCTAATCCTAGCATGATAAAGAAGATTCAAAGAGAGTGAGATGCCAGCTCCTTTCATTCAGTCAGTAGCTTCAAACATTTCTGGTATATGAAAAACATGTTTTTCAATGGCAAAAATCAATGAATATTGTAAATGCACAAACAGTAATATCTCCACATTGCACGGTGCAATTCTGAAATTTTTAGCTTTTTCCTGTTAATCCTAGCATGATAAAGAAGATTCAAAGAGAGTCAGATGCCAGCTCCTTTCATTCAGTCAGTAGCTTCAAACATTTCTGGTATATGAAAAACAT
>NW_027370649.1:0-34381 GCF_046119375.1 Phyllobates terribilis
TGCTTTTTCCTGCTAATCCTAGCATGATAAAGAAGATTCAAAGAGAGTGAGATGCCAGCTCCTTTCATTCAGTCAGTAGCTTCAAACATTTCTGGTATATGAAAAACATGTTTTTCAATGGCAAAAATCAATGAATATTGTAAATGCACAAACAGTAATATCTCCACATTGCAAGGTGCAATTCTGAAATTTTTTGCTTTTTCCTGTTAATCCTAGCATGATAAAGAAGATTCAAAGAGAGTGAGATGCCAGCTCCTTTCATTCAGTCAGTAGCTTCAAACATTTCTGGTATATGAAAAACATGTTTTTCAATGGCAAAAATCAATGAATATTGTAAATGCACAAACAGTAATATCACCACATTGCAAGGTGCAATTCTGAAATTTTTTGCTTTTTCCTGTTAATCCTAGCATGATAAAGAAGATTCAAAGAGAGTGAGATGCCAGCTCCTTTCATTCAGTCAGCTTCAAACATTTCTGGTATATGAAAAACATGTTTTTCAATGGCAAAAATCAATGAATATTGTAAATGCACAAACAGTAATATCTCCACATTGCACGGTGCAATTCTGAAATTTTTAGCTTTTTCCTGTTAATCCTAGCATGATAAAGAAGATTCAAAGAGAGTGAGATGCCAGCTCCTTTCATTCAGTCAGTAGCTTCAAACATTTCTGGTATATGAAAAACATGTTTTTCAATGGCAAAAATCAATGAATATTGTAAATGCACAAACAGTAATATCTCCACATTGCAAGGTGCAATTCTGAAATTTTTTGCTTTTTCCTGCTAATCCTAGCATGATAAAGAAGATTCAAAGAGAGTGAGATGCCAGCTCCTTTCATTCAGTCAGTAGCTTCAAACATTTCTGGTATATGAAAAACATGTTTTTCAATGGCAAAAATCAATGAATATTGTAAATGCACAAACAGTAATATCTCCACATTGCAAGGTGCAATTCTGAAATTTTTTGCTTTTTCCTGCTAATCCTAGCATGATAAAGAAGATTCAAAGAGAGTGAGATGCCAGCTCCTTTCATTCAGTCAGTAGCTTCAAACATTTCTGGTATATGAAAAACATGTTTTTCAATGGCAAAAATCAATGAATATTGTAAATGCACAAACAGTAATATCTCCACATTGCACGGTGCAATTCTGAAATTTTTAGCTTTTTCCTGTTAATCCTAGCATGATAAAGAAGATTCAAAGAGAGTGAGATGCCAGCTCCTTTCATTCAGTCAGTAGCTTCAAACATTTCTGGTATATGAAAAACATGTTTTTCAATGGCAAAAATCAATGAATATTGTAAATGCACAAACAGTAATATCTCCACATTGCAAGGTGCAATTCTGAAATTTTTTGCTTTTTCCTGTTAATCCTAGCATGATAAAGAAGATTCAAAGAGAGTGAGATGCCAGCTCCTTTCATTCAGTCAGTAGCTTCAAACATTTCTGGTATATGAAAAACATGTTTTTCAATGGCAAAAATCAATGAATATTGTAAATGCACAAACAGTAATATCTCCACATTGCAAGGTGCAATTCTGAAATTTTTTGCTTTTTCCTGCTAATCCTAGCATGATAAAGAAGATTCAAAGAGAGTGAGATGCCAGCTCCTTTCATTCAGTCAGTAGCTTCAAACATTTCTGGTATATGAAAAACGTTTTTCAATGGCAAAAATCAATGAATATTGTAAATGCACAAACAGTAATATCTCCACATTGCACGGTGCAATTCTGAAATTTTTAGCTTTTTCCTGTTAATCCTAGCATGATAAAGAAGATTCAAAGAGAGTGAGATGCCAGCTCCTTTCATTCAGTCAGTAGCTTCAAACATTTCTGGTATATGAAAAACATGTTTTTCAATGGCAAAAATCAATGAATATTGTAAATGCACAAACAGTAATATCTCCACATTGCAAGGTGCAATTCTGAAATTTTTTGCTTTTTCCTGCTAATCCTAGCATGATAAAGAAGATTCAAAGAGAGTGAGATGCCAGCTCCTTTCATTCAGTCAGAAGCTTCAAACATTTCTGGTATATGAAAAACATGTTTTTCAATGGAAAAAATCAATGAATATTGTAAATGCACAAACAGTAATATCTCCACATTGCACGGTGCAATTCTGAAATTTTTAGCTTTTTCCTGTTAATCCTAGCATGATAAAGAAGATTCAAAGAGAGTGAGATGCCAGCTCCTTTCATTCAGTCAGTAGCTTCAAACATTTCTGGTATATGAAAAACATGTTTTTCAATGGCAAAAATCAATGAATATTGTAAATGCACAAACAGTAATATCTCCACATTGCAAGGTGCAATTCTGAAATTTTTTGCTTTTTCCTGCTAATCCTAGCATGATAAAGAAGATTCAAAGAGAGTGAGATGCCAGCTCCTTTCATTCAGTCAGTAGCTTCAAACATTTCTGGTATATGAAAAACATGTTTTTCAATGGCAAAAATCAATGAATATTGTAAATGCACAAACAGTAATATCTCCACATTGCAAGGTGCAATTCTGAAATTTTTTGCTTTTTCCTGTTAATCCTAGCATGATAAAGAAGATTCAAAGAGAGTGAGATGCCAGCTCCTTTCATTCAGTCAGTAGCTTCAAACATTTCTGGTATATGAAAAACATGTTTTTCAATGGCAAAAATCAATGAATATTGTAAATGCACAAACAGTAATATCACCACATTGCAAGGTGCAATTCTGAAATTTTTTGCTTTTTCCTGTTAATCCTAGCATGATAAAGAAGATTCAAAGAGAGTGAGATGCCAGCTCCTTTCATTCAGTCAGCTTCAAACATTTCTGGTATATGAAAAACATGTTTTTCAATGGCAAAAATCAATGAATATTGTAAATGCACAAACAGTAATATCTCCACATTGCACGGTGCAATTCTGAAATTTTTAGCTTTTTCCTGTTAATCCTAGCATGATAAAGAAGATTCAAAGAGAGTGAGATGCCAGCTCCTTTCATTCAGTCAGTAGCTTCAAACATTTCTGGTATATGAAAAACATGTTTTTCAATGGCAAAAATCAATGAATATTGTAAATGCACAAACAGTAATATCTCCACATTGCAAGGTGCAATTCTGAAATTTTTTGCTTTTTCCTGCTAATCCTAGCATGATAAAGAAGATTCAAAGAGAGTGAGATGCCAGCTCCTTTCATTCAGTCAGTAGCTTCAAACATTTCTGGTATATGAAAAACGTTTTTCAATGGCAAAAATCAATGAATATTGTAAATGCACAAACAGTAATATCTCCACATTGCACGGTGCAATTCTGAAATTTTTAGCTTTTTCCTGTTAATCCTAGCATGATAAAGAAGATTCAAAGAGAGTGAGATGCCAGCTCCTTTCATTGTCAGTAGCTTCAAACATTTCTGGTATATGAAAAACATGTTTTTCAATGGCAAAAATCAATGAATATTGTAAATGCACAAACAGTAATATCTCCACATTGCAAGGTGCAATTCTGAAATTTTTTGCTTTTTCCTGTTAATCCTAGCATGATAAAGAAGATTCAAAGAGAGTGAGATGCCAGCTCCTTTCATTCAGTCAGTAGCTTCAAACATTTCTGGTATATGAAAAACATGTTTTTCAATGGCAAAAATCAATGAATATTGTAAATGCACAAACAGTAATATCTCCACATTGCAAGGTGCAATTCTGAAATTTTTTGCTTTTTCCTGCTAATCCTAGCATGATAAAGAAGATTCAAAGAGAGTGAGATGCCAGCTCCTTTCATTCAGTCAGTAGCTTCAAACATTTCTGGTATATGAAAAACGTTTTTCAATGGCAAAAATCAATGAATATTGTAAATGCACAAACAGTAATATCTCCACATTGCACGGTGCAATTCTGAAATTTTTAGCTTTTTCCTGTTAATCCTAGCATGATAAAGAAGATTCAAAGAGAGTGAGATGCCAGCTCCTTTCATTCAGTCAGTAGCTTCAAACATTTCTGGTATATGAAAAACATGTTTTTCAATGGCAAAAATCAATGAATATTGTAAATGCACAAACAGTAATATCTCCACATTGCAAGGTGCAATTCTGAAATTTTTTGCTTTTTCCTGCTAATCCTAGCATGATAAAGAAGATTCAAAGAGAGTGAGATGCCAGCTCCTTTCATTCAGTCAGAAGCTTCAAACATTTCTGGTATATGAAAAACATGTTTTTCAATGGAAAAAATCAATGAATATTGTAAATGCACAAACAGTAATATCTCCACATTGCACGGTGCAATTCTGAAATTTTTAGCTTTTTCCTGTTAATCCTAGCATGATAAAGAAGATTCAAAGAGAGTGAGATGCCAGCTCCTTTCATTCAGTCAGTAGCTTCAAACATTTCTGGTATATGAAAAACATGTTTTTCAATGGCAAAAATCAATGAATATTGTAAATGCACAAACAGTAATATCTCCACATTGCAAGGTGCAATTCTGAAATTTTTTGCTTTTTCCTGCTAATCCTAGCATGATAAAGAAGATTCAAAGAGAGTGAGATGCCAGCTCCTTTCATTCAGTCAGTAGCTTCAAACATTTCTGGTATATGAAAAACATGTTTTTCAATGGCAAAAATCAATGAATATTGTAAATGCACAAACAGTAATATCTCCACATTGCAAGGTGCAATTCTGAAATTTTTTGCTTTTTCCTGTTAATCCTAGCATGATAAAGAAGATTCAAAGAGAGTGAGATGCCAGCTCCTTTCATTCAGTCAGTAGCTTCAAACATTTCTGGTATATGAAAAACATGTTTTTCAATGGCAAAAATCAATGAATATTGTAAATGCACAAACAGTAATATCACCACATTGCAAGGTGCAATTCTGAAATTTTTTGCTTTTTCCTGTTAATCCTAGCATGATAAAGAAGATTCAAAGAGAGTGAGATGCCAGCTCCTTTCATTCAGTCAGCTTCAAACATTTCTGGTATATGAAAAACATGTTTTTCAATGGCAAAAATCAATGAATATTGTAAATGCACAAACAGTAATATCTCCACATTGCACGGTGCAATTCTGAAATTTTTAGCTTTTTCCTGTTAATCCTAGCATGATAAAGAAGATTCAAAGAGAGTGAGATGCCAGCTCCTTTCATTCAGTCAGTAGCTTCAAACATTTCTGGTATATGAAAAACATGTTTTTCAATGGCAAAAATCAATGAATATTGTAAATGCACAAACAGTAATATCTCCACATTGCAAGGTGCAATTCTGAAATTTTTTGCTTTTTCCTGCTAATCCTAGCATGATAAAGAAGATTCAAAGAGAGTGAGATGCCAGCTCCTTTCATTCAGTCAGTAGCTTCAAACATTTCTGGTATATGAAAAACGTTTTTCAATGGCAAAAATCAATGAATATTGTAAATGCACAAACAGTAATATCTCCACATTGCACGGTGCAATTCTGAAATTTTTAGCTTTTTCCTGTTAATCCTAGCATGATAAAGAAGATTCAAAGAGAGTGAGATGCCAGCTCCTTTCATTGTCAGTAGCTTCAAACATTTCTGGTATATGAAAAACATGTTTTTCAATGGCAAAAATCAATGAATATTGTAAATGCACAAACAGTAATATCTCCACATTGCACAGTGCAATTCTGAAATTTTTAGCTTTTTCCTGTTAATCCTAGCATGATAAAGAAGATTCAGAGTGAGATGCCAGCTCCTTTCATTCAGTCAGTAGCTTCAAACATTTCTGGTATATGAAAAACATGTTTTTCAATGGCAAAAATCAATGAATATTGTAAATGCACAAACAGTAATATCTCCACATTGCAAGGTGCAATTCTGAAATTTTTTGCTTTTTCCTGTTAATCCTAGCATGATAAAGAAGATTCAAAGAGAGTGAGATGCCAGCTCCTTTCATTCAGTCAGTAGCTTCAAACATTTCTGGTATATGAAAAACATGTTTTTCAATGGCAAAAATCAATGAATATTGTAAATGCACAAACAGTAATATCTCCACATTGCAAGGTGCAATTCTGAAATTTTTTGCTTTTTCCTGCTAATCCTAGCATGATAAAGAAGATTCAAAGAGAGTGAGATGCCAGCTCCTTTCATTCAGTCAGTAGCTTCAAACATTTCTGGTATATGAAAAACATGTTTTTCAATGGCAAAAATCAATGAATATTGTAAATGCACAAACAGTAATATCTCCACATTGCAAGGTGCAATTCTGAAATTTTTTGCTTTTTCCTGCTAATCCTAGCATGATAAAGAAGATTCAAAGAGAGTGAGATGCCAGCTCCTTTCATTCAGTCAGTAGCTTCAAACATTTCTGGTATATGAAAAACATGTTTTTCAATGGCAAAAATCAATGAATATTGTAAATGCACAAACAGTAATATCTCCACATTGCACGGTGCAATTCTGAAATTTTTAGCTTTTTCCTGTTAATCCTAGCATGATAAAGAAGATTCAAAGAGAGTGAGATGCCAGCTCCTTTCATTCAGTCAGTAGCTTCAAACATTTCTGGTATATGAAAAACATGTTTTTCAATGGCAAAAATCAATGAATATTGTAAATGCACAAACAGTAATATCTCCACATTGCAAGGTGCAATTCTGAAATTTTTTGCTTTTTCCTGTTAATCCTAGCATGATAAAGAAGATTCAAAGAGAGTGAGATGCCAGCTCCTTTCATTCAGTCAGTAGCTTCAAACATTTCTGGTATATGAAAAACATGTTTTTCAATGGCAAAAATCAATGAATATTGTAAATGCACAAACAGTAATATCTCCACATTGCAAGGTGCAATTCTGAAATTTTTTGCTTTTTCCTGCTAATCCTAGCATGATAAAGAAGATTCAAAGAGAGTGAGATGCCAGCTCCTTTCATTCAGTCAGTAGCTTCAAACATTTCTGGTATATGAAAAACGTTTTTCAATGGCAAAAATCAATGAATATTGTAAATGCACAAACAGTAATATCTCCACATTGCACGGTGCAATTCTGAAATTTTTAGCTTTTTCCTGTTAATCCTAGCATGATAAAGAAGATTCAAAGAGAGTGAGATGCCAGCTCCTTTCATTCAGTCAGTAGCTTCAAACATTTCTGGTATATGAAAAACATGTTTTTCAATGGCAAAAATCAATGAATATTGTAAATGCACAAACAGTAATATCTCCACATTGCAAGGTGCAATTCTGAAATTTTTTGCTTTTTCCTGCTAATCCTAGCATGATAAAGAAGATTCAAAGAGAGTGAGATGCCAGCTCCTTTCATTCAGTCAGAAGCTTCAAACATTTCTGGTATATGAAAAACATGTTTTTCAATGGAAAAAATCAATGAATATTGTAAATGCACAAACAGTAATATCTCCACATTGCACGGTGCAATTCTGAAATTTTTAGCTTTTTCCTGTTAATCCTAGCATGATAAAGAAGATTCAAAGAGAGTGAGATGCCAGCTCCTTTCATTCAGTCAGTAGCTTCAAACATTTCTGGTATATGAAAAACATGTTTTTCAATGGCAAAAATCAATGAATATTGTAAATGCACAAACAGTAATATCTCCACATTGCAAGGTGCAATTCTGAAATTTTTTGCTTTTTCCTGCTAATCCTAGCATGATAAAGAAGATTCAAAGAGAGTGAGATGCCAGCTCCTTTCATTCAGTCAGTAGCTTCAAACATTTCTGGTATATGAAAAACATGTTTTTCAATGGCAAAAATCAATGAATATTGTAAATGCACAAACAGTAATATCTCCACATTGCAAGGTGCAATTCTGAAATTTTTTGCTTTTTCCTGTTAATCCTAGCATGATAAAGAAGATTCAAAGAGAGTGAGATGCCAGCTCCTTTCATTCAGTCAGTAGCTTCAAACATTTCTGGTATATGAAAAACATGTTTTTCAATGGCAAAAATCAATGAATATTGTAAATGCACAAACAGTAATATCACCACATTGCAAGGTGCAATTCTGAAATTTTTTGCTTTTTCCTGTTAATCCTAGCATGATAAAGAAGATTCAAAGAGAGTGAGATGCCAGCTCCTTTCATTCAGTCAGCTTCAAACATTTCTGGTATATGAAAAACATGTTTTTCAATGGCAAAAATCAATGAATATTGTAAATGCACAAACAGTAATATCTCCACATTGCACGGTGCAATTCTGAAATTTTTAGCTTTTTCCTGTTAATCCTAGCATGATAAAGAAGATTCAAAGAGAGTGAGATGCCAGCTCCTTTCATTCAGTCAGTAGCTTCAAACATTTCTGGTATATGAAAAACATGTTTTTCAATGGCAAAAATCAATGAATATTGTAAATGCACAAACAGTAATATCTCCACATTGCAAGGTGCAATTCTGAAATTTTTTGCTTTTTCCTGCTAATCCTAGCATGATAAAGAAGATTCAAAGAGAGTGAGATGCCAGCTCCTTTCATTCAGTCAGTAGCTTCAAACATTTCTGGTATATGAAAAACGTTTTTCAATGGCAAAAATCAATGAATATTGTAAATGCACAAACAGTAATATCTCCACATTGCACGGTGCAATTCTGAAATTTTTAGCTTTTTCCTGTTAATCCTAGCATGATAAAGAAGATTCAAAGAGAGTGAGATGCCAGCTCCTTTCATTGTCAGTAGCTTCAAACATTTCTGGTATATGAAAAACATGTTTTTCAATGGCAAAAATCAATGAATATTGTAAATGCACAAACAGTAATATCTCCACATTGCAAGGTGCAATTCTGAAATTTTTTGCTTTTTCCTGTTAATCCTAGCATGATAAAGAAGATTCAAAGAGAGTGAGATGCCAGCTCCTTTCATTCAGTCAGTAGCTTCAAACATTTCTGGTATATGAAAAACATGTTTTTCAATGGCAAAAATCAATGAATATTGTAAATGCACAAACAGTAATATCTCCACATTGCAAGGTGCAATTCTGAAATTTTTTGCTTTTTCCTGCTAATCCTAGCATGATAAAGAAGATTCAAAGAGAGTGAGATGCCAGCTCCTTTCATTCAGTCAGTAGCTTCAAACATTTCTGGTATATGAAAAACGTTTTTCAATGGCAAAAATCAATGAATATTGTAAATGCACAAACAGTAATATCTCCACATTGCACGGTGCAATTCTGAAATTTTTAGCTTTTTCCTGTTAATCCTAGCATGATAAAGAAGATTCAAAGAGAGTGAGATGCCAGCTCCTTTCATTCAGTCAGTAGCTTCAAACATTTCTGGTATATGAAAAACATGTTTTTCAATGGCAAAAATCAATGAATATTGTAAATGCACAAACAGTAATATCTCCACATTGCAAGGTGCAATTCTGAAATTTTTTGCTTTTTCCTGCTAATCCTAGCATGATAAAGAAGATTCAAAGAGAGTGAGATGCCAGCTCCTTTCATTCAGTCAGAAGCTTCAAACATTTCTGGTATATGAAAAACATGTTTTTCAATGGAAAAAATCAATGAATATTGTAAATGCACAAACAGTAATATCTCCACATTGCACGGTGCAATTCTGAAATTTTTAGCTTTTTCCTGTTAATCCTAGCATGATAAAGAAGATTCAAAGAGAGTGAGATGCCAGCTCCTTTCATTCAGTCAGTAGCTTCAAACATTTCTGGTATATGAAAAACATGTTTTTCAATGGCAAAAATCAATGAATATTGTAAATGCACAAACAGTAATATCTCCACATTGCAAGGTGCAATTCTGAAATTTTTTGCTTTTTCCTGCTAATCCTAGCATGATAAAGAAGATTCAAAGAGAGTGAGATGCCAGCTCCTTTCATTCAGTCAGTAGCTTCAAACATTTCTGGTATATGAAAAACATGTTTTTCAATGGCAAAAATCAATGAATATTGTAAATGCACAAACAGTAATATCTCCACATTGCAAGGTGCAATTCTGAAATTTTTTGCTTTTTCCTGTTAATCCTAGCATGATAAAGAAGATTCAAAGAGAGTGAGATGCCAGCTCCTTTCATTCAGTCAGTAGCTTCAAACATTTCTGGTATATGAAAAACATGTTTTTCAATGGCAAAAATCAATGAATATTGTAAATGCACAAACAGTAATATCACCACATTGCAAGGTGCAATTCTGAAATTTTTTGCTTTTTCCTGTTAATCCTAGCATGATAAAGAAGATTCAAAGAGAGTGAGATGCCAGCTCCTTTCATTCAGTCAGCTTCAAACATTTCTGGTATATGAAAAACATGTTTTTCAATGGCAAAAATCAATGAATATTGTAAATGCACAAACAGTAATATCTCCACATTGCACGGTGCAATTCTGAAATTTTTAGCTTTTTCCTGTTAATCCTAGCATGATAAAGAAGATTCAAAGAGAGTGAGATGCCAGCTCCTTTCATTCAGTCAGTAGCTTCAAACATTTCTGGTATATGAAAAACATGTTTTTCAATGGCAAAAATCAATGAATATTGTAAATGCACAAACAGTAATATCTCCACATTGCAAGGTGCAATTCTGAAATTTTTTGCTTTTTCCTGCTAATCCTAGCATGATAAAGAAGATTCAAAGAGAGTGAGATGCCAGCTCCTTTCATTCAGTCAGTAGCTTCAAACATTTCTGGTATATGAAAAACATGTTTTTCAATGGCAAAAATCAATGAATATTGTAAATGCACAAACAGTAATATCTCCACATTGCAAGGTGCAATTCTGAAATTTTTTGCTTTTTCCTGCTAATCCTAGCATGATAAAGAAGATTCAAAGAGAGTGAGATGCCAGCTCCTTTCATTCAGTCAGTAGCTTCAAACATTTCTGGTATATGAAAAACATGTTTTTCAATGGCAAAAATCAATGAATATTGTAAATGCACAAACAGTAATATCTCCACATTGCACGGTGCAATTCTGAAATTTTTAGCTTTTTCCTGTTAATCCTAGCATGATAAAGAAGATTCAAAGAGAGTGAGATGCCAGCTCCTTTCATTCAGTCAGTAGCTTCAAACATTTCTGGTATATGAAAAACATGTTTTTCAATGGCAAAAATCAATGAATATTGTAAATGCACAAACAGTAATATCTCCACATTGCAAGGTGCAATTCTGAAATTTTTTGCTTTTTCCTGTTAATCCTAGCATGATAAAGAAGATTCAAAGAGAGTGAGATGCCAGCTCCTTTCATTCAGTCAGTAGCTTCAAACATTTCTGGTATATGAAAAACATGTTTTTCAATGGCAAAAATCAATGAATATTGTAAATGCACAAACAGTAATATCTCCACATTGCAAGGTGCAATTCTGAAATTTTTTGCTTTTTCCTGCTAATCCTAGCATGATAAAGAAGATTCAAAGAGAGTGAGATGCCAGCTCCTTTCATTCAGTCAGTAGCTTCAAACATTTCTGGTATATGAAAAACGTTTTTCAATGGCAAAAATCAATGAATATTGTAAATGCACAAACAGTAATATCTCCACATTGCACGGTGCAATTCTGAAATTTTTAGCTTTTTCCTGTTAATCCTAGCATGATAAAGAAGATTCAAAGAGAGTGAGATGCCAGCTCCTTTCATTCAGTCAGTAGCTTCAAACATTTCTGGTATATGAAAAACATGTTTTTCAATGGCAAAAATCAATGAATATTGTAAATGCACAAACAGTAATATCTCCACATTGCAAGGTGCAATTCTGAAATTTTTTGCTTTTTCCTGCTAATCCTAGCATGATAAAGAAGATTCAAAGAGAGTGAGATGCCAGCTCCTTTCATTCAGTCAGAAGCTTCAAACATTTCTGGTATATGAAAAACATGTTTTTCAATGGAAAAAATCAATGAATATTGTAAATGCACAAACAGTAATATCTCCACATTGCACGGTGCAATTCTGAAATTTTTAGCTTTTTCCTGTTAATCCTAGCATGATAAAGAAGATTCAAAGAGAGTGAGATGCCAGCTCCTTTCATTCAGTCAGTAGCTTCAAACATTTCTGGTATATGAAAAACATGTTTTTCAATGGCAAAAATCAATGAATATTGTAAATGCACAAACAGTAATATCTCCACATTGCAAGGTGCAATTCTGAAATTTTTTGCTTTTTCCTGCTAATCCTAGCATGATAAAGAAGATTCAAAGAGAGTGAGATGCCAGCTCCTTTCATTCAGTCAGTAGCTTCAAACATTTCTGGTATATGAAAAACATGTTTTTCAATGGCAAAAATCAATGAATATTGTAAATGCACAAACAGTAATATCTCCACATTGCAAGGTGCAATTCTGAAATTTTTTGCTTTTTCCTGTTAATCCTAGCATGATAAAGAAGATTCAAAGAGAGTGAGATGCCAGCTCCTTTCATTCAGTCAGTAGCTTCAAACATTTCTGGTATATGAAAAACATGTTTTTCAATGGCAAAAATCAATGAATATTGTAAATGCACAAACAGTAATATCACCACATTGCAAGGTGCAATTCTGAAATTTTTTGCTTTTTCCTGTTAATCCTAGCATGATAAAGAAGATTCAAAGAGAGTGAGATGCCAGCTCCTTTCATTCAGTCAGCTTCAAACATTTCTGGTATATGAAAAACATGTTTTTCAATGGCAAAAATCAATGAATATTGTAAATGCACAAACAGTAATATCTCCACATTGCACGGTGCAATTCTGAAATTTTTAGCTTTTTCCTGTTAATCCTAGCATGATAAAGAAGATTCAAAGAGAGTGAGATGCCAGCTCCTTTCATTCAGTCAGTAGCTTCAAACATTTCTGGTATATGAAAAACATGTTTTTCAATGGCAAAAATCAATGAATATTGTAAATGCACAAACAGTAATATCTCCACATTGCAAGGTGCAATTCTGAAATTTTTTGCTTTTTCCTGCTAATCCTAGCATGATAAAGAAGATTCAAAGAGAGTGAGATGCCAGCTCCTTTCATTCAGTCAGTAGCTTCAAACATTTCTGGTATATGAAAAACGTTTTTCAATGGCAAAAATCAATGAATATTGTAAATGCACAAACAGTAATATCTCCACATTGCACGGTGCAATTCTGAAATTTTTAGCTTTTTCCTGTTAATCCTAGCATGATAAAGAAGATTCAAAGAGAGTGAGATGCCAGCTCCTTTCATTGTCAGTAGCTTCAAACATTTCTGGTATATGAAAAACATGTTTTTCAATGGCAAAAATCAATGAATATTGTAAATGCACAAACAGTAATATCTCCACATTGCAAGGTGCAATTCTGAAATTTTTTGCTTTTTCCTGTTAATCCTAGCATGATAAAGAAGATTCAAAGAGAGTGAGATGCCAGCTCCTTTCATTCAGTCAGTAGCTTCAAACATTTCTGGTATATGAAAAACATGTTTTTCAATGGCAAAAATCAATGAATATTGTAAATGCACAAACAGTAATATCTCCACATTGCAAGGTGCAATTCTGAAATTTTTTGCTTTTTCCTGCTAATCCTAGCATGATAAAGAAGATTCAAAGAGAGTGAGATGCCAGCTCCTTTCATTCAGTCAGTAGCTTCAAACATTTCTGGTATATGAAAAACGTTTTTCAATGGCAAAAATCAATGAATATTGTAAATGCACAAACAGTAATATCTCCACATTGCACGGTGCAATTCTGAAATTTTTAGCTTTTTCCTGTTAATCCTAGCATGATAAAGAAGATTCAAAGAGAGTGAGATGCCAGCTCCTTTCATTCAGTCAGTAGCTTCAAACATTTCTGGTATATGAAAAACATGTTTTTCAATGGCAAAAATCAATGAATATTGTAAATGCACAAACAGTAATATCTCCACATTGCAAGGTGCAATTCTGAAATTTTTTGCTTTTTCCTGCTAATCCTAGCATGATAAAGAAGATTCAAAGAGAGTGAGATGCCAGCTCCTTTCATTCAGTCAGAAGCTTCAAACATTTCTGGTATATGAAAAACATGTTTTTCAATGGAAAAAATCAATGAATATTGTAAATGCACAAACAGTAATATCTCCACATTGCACGGTGCAATTCTGAAATTTTTAGCTTTTTCCTGTTAATCCTAGCATGATAAAGAAGATTCAAAGAGAGTGAGATGCCAGCTCCTTTCATTCAGTCAGTAGCTTCAAACATTTCTGGTATATGAAAAACATGTTTTTCAATGGCAAAAATCAATGAATATTGTAAATGCACAAACAGTAATATCTCCACATTGCAAGGTGCAATTCTGAAATTTTTTGCTTTTTCCTGCTAATCCTAGCATGATAAAGAAGATTCAAAGAGAGTGAGATGCCAGCTCCTTTCATTCAGTCAGTAGCTTCAAACATTTCTGGTATATGAAAAACATGTTTTTCAATGGCAAAAATCAATGAATATTGTAAATGCACAAACAGTAATATCTCCACATTGCAAGGTGCAATTCTGAAATTTTTTGCTTTTTCCTGTTAATCCTAGCATGATAAAGAAGATTCAAAGAGAGTGAGATGCCAGCTCCTTTCATTCAGTCAGTAGCTTCAAACATTTCTGGTATATGAAAAACATGTTTTTCAATGGCAAAAATCAATGAATATTGTAAATGCACAAACAGTAATATCACCACATTGCAAGGTGCAATTCTGAAATTTTTTGCTTTTTCCTGTTAATCCTAGCATGATAAAGAAGATTCAAAGAGAGTGAGATGCCAGCTCCTTTCATTCAGTCAGCTTCAAACATTTCTGGTATATGAAAAACATGTTTTTCAATGGCAAAAATCAATGAATATTGTAAATGCACAAACAGTAATATCTCCACATTGCACGGTGCAATTCTGAAATTTTTAGCTTTTTCCTGTTAATCCTAGCATGATAAAGAAGATTCAAAGAGAGTGAGATGCCAGCTCCTTTCATTCAGTCAGTAGCTTCAAACATTTCTGGTATATGAAAAACATGTTTTTCAATGGCAAAAATCAATGAATATTGTAAATGCACAAACAGTAATATCTCCACATTGCAAGGTGCAATTCTGAAATTTTTTGCTTTTTCCTGCTAATCCTAGCATGATAAAGAAGATTCAAAGAGAGTGAGATGCCAGCTCCTTTCATTCAGTCAGTAGCTTCAAACATTTCTGGTATATGAAAAACGTTTTTCAATGGCAAAAATCAATGAATATTGTAAATGCACAAACAGTAATATCTCCACATTGCACGGTGCAATTCTGAAATTTTTAGCTTTTTCCTGTTAATCCTAGCATGATAAAGAAGATTCAAAGAGAGTGAGATGCCAGCTCCTTTCATTGTCAGTAGCTTCAAACATTTCTGGTATATGAAAAACATGTTTTTCAATGGCAAAAATCAATGAATATTGTAAATGCACAAACAGTAATATCTCCACATTGCAAGGTGCAATTCTGAAATTTTTTGCTTTTTCCTGTTAATCCTAGCATGATAAAGAAGATTCAAAGAGAGTGAGATTCTTCAATTATGGCCCTCTATTCTAACCCCCAAGCAAAAATTTATGTTAACAATTATCTCTCAAATCCAATCCCTATCACAAATGGTACTAGACAGGGTTGCCCACTTTCCCCCCTTCTCTTTGTCCTGGCTATGGAGCCTTTGGCACAGAGGATTAGAGAAAACACTGACATTAGGGGGATTTCTACCCCATCTCGAGAATTTAAAATTGGCCTCTTTGCAGATGATGTTATGCTTTCCTTGCTGGACCCAGTAAATTCGGTTGCGGAGGTTTCAAAGGTTCTAGAACTATTCTCTCAGATTTCTTATTTTAAAATTAACAATGAGAAGTCTAAACTTTTGAATATTAATCTGGACCGCCAGACGAGAGAGGTTTTACACTCAAGATTTTCCTTTGGTCTGGCTAAACGCAATCTGACTTATTTGGGGATCAGTATTGGTAAATCTATTAATTCAACAATCTCTGACAATCTGGTTCTGATTGATGACATCGTCCGAGGAGATTTGATGGATTTTATGAAAAGAGATTTGTCGTGGTGGGGTAGAATCCTCTCTATCAAGATGTTTGTTCTTCCCAAAATTTTGTATTTTTTCCGCAACCTACCTTTATCTATTTCCCATATCTTTATTCAAAAAATTCAAAATCAGATTAATTCTTATGTCTGGGATAATAAACGTGCGAGGATATCTGCTGATATATTGTACAAGAATAAATGTAACGGAGGTCTGAGCCATCCTAATATTTCCGCTTACTATCTGGCAAACCTTATCAAACAGAGCAGTTACTGGTTTAATTCTGACAGCCCCCCAGCTTGGATGATTCTGGAGACCTTCTTAAATAACGGTTCTTCTCCTCGTGAATTGTTACTCAGGCATCTTTTTAGACAGTGTACTCATGATTCTTCCCACCCTATTTTCCAGGCGATCATTGACGCCTGGAAAAAAATCACCAAAAAAAAGAAAAAGAATCCTTTAAGAGATTCTGATATGGATAAGCTTTCCCTTATCAAAAAATTTCCAATTGGTTTTGTTGCTGATCTGTATAACTCTTCCATTCCAGATCAATGGGACATTAAAGGGTTAAGGAAAATTGGAGACTTGTATGAAGCTTCTGTCTTTATCCCTTTCCAAATTCTTAAGAAAAGATTCAATTTGCCTTTTTCTGATTTCTTTTTATACTCTCATTTAAAGAGCATTATTCTGGAATTCATTTCTAGCAAATTTATCGTTTCCGAAATCTCGGTGAACCTGTTAAGTAACACATCCCATAAGATTTTTTGGAGCCTGAGACACCTATATAACAGCTTCAATAATGACCTCTCTTTCCAAAAACATCTTTACATGATTCGATGGGAAAAGGACCTAAAACTCAATTTCCAATCCGACCAATGGGAGAATGCTCTTCTTTTCTCACAAGCCTCTAATATATCTATGCCCTTACAAGAGGCCTACTTCAAAATTTTAACCAGATGGTACTACACTCCAATCAGGCTCCACTATATAAAGCCCAGCAACTCTCCCCTCTGTTGGAGGGAGTGCGGCCTCAGGGGAGATCTGTTACATCTCTTTTGGAGCTGCCCTAAAATCCGCAATCTATGGGCTCAGATCTCTTCTTTGGTAGATGATCTCTTGGGCAGACCACTAATATTGACCCCTCAAAGGGCTTTACTATCCTTGGATCTTGAATCATACAAGTCGTTTGAAAGATCTTTGGTGATTCATTTATTCTCAGTTTGTAAGAATACATTGGCTTTTTATTGGAGAAAGTCACATGTCCCCACTTTGGAGGACTTAGTTGATAAGATGAATCTCCATAGAATATTTGAACTCAGATTTGCCCTTATTAACAATAATTTACTTAAATTTTCTAAGAAGTGGGATATTTGGTCCATTAAGTTCCCTCAACCATCTCATAATGCTGGAATATCTTAATAGGTGTTACATGTTTAGCTTATTAATATGTTTAATTTTGCTAATATGATAGTGATGTGTGTTTAATTGTTCAAGTTATCTATTATCGTGTTTATTATTTGACGAACAAATTTCTCCCACCTTCCCTGATTATTCCATTTCCGTTTGTACCCTTTCCCTTCCCCCTCCTCGGAATTACCCCTTCCCACGAATATTCTTATTTCACTACTTTATGCTACGATTGTTATTCCCCTGTTAAACTGTTTATTAAAAATAAAAAAAATATGGTAAAACAAAGAGAGTGAGATGCCAGCTCCTTTCATTCAGTCAGTAGCTTCAAACATTTCTGGTATATGAAAAACATGTTTTTCAATGGCAAAAATCAATGAATATTGTAAATGCACAAACAGTAATATCTCCACATTGCAAGGTGCAATTCTGAAATTTTTTGCTTTTTCCTGCTAATCCTAGCATGATAAAGAAGATTCAAAGAGAGTGAGATGCCAGCTCCTTTCATTCAGTCAGTAGCTTCAAACATTTCTGGTATATGAAAAACATGTTTTTCAATGGCAAAAATCAATGAATATTGTAAATGCACAAACAGTAATATCTCCACATTGCACAGTGCAATTCTGAAATTTTTAGCTTTTTCCTGTTAATCCTAGCATGATAAAGAAGATTCAGAGTGAGATGCCAGCTCCTTTCATTCAGTCAGTAGCTTCAAACATTTCTGGTATATGAAAAACATGTTTTTCAATGGCAAAAATCAATGAATATTGTAAATGCACAAACAGTAATATCTCCACATTGCAAGGTGCAATTCTGAAATTTTTTGCTTTTTCCTGTTAATCCTAGCATGATAAAGAAGATTCAAAGAGAGTGAGATGCCAGCTCCTTTCATTCAGTCAGTAGCTTCAAACATTTCTGGTATATGAAAAACATGTTTTTCAATGGCAAAAATCAATGAATATTGTAAATGCACAAACAGTAATATCTCCACATTGCAAGGTGCAATTCTGAAATTTTTTGCTTTTTCCTGCTAATCCTAGCATGATAAAGAAGATTCAAAGAGAGTGAGATGCCAGCTCCTTTCATTCAGTCAGTAGCTTCAAACATTTCTGGTATATGAAAAACATGTTTTTCAATGGCAAAAATCAATGAATATTGTAAATGCACAAACAGTAATATCTCCACATTGCAAGGTGCAATTCTGAAATTTTTTGCTTTTTCCTGCTAATCCTAGCATGATAAAGAAGATTCAAAGAGAGTGAGATGCCAGCTCCTTTCATTCAGTCAGTAGCTTCAAACATTTCTGGTATATGAAAAACATGTTTTTCAATGGCAAAAATCAATGAATATTGTAAATGCACAAACAGTAATATCTCCACATTGCACGGTGCAATTCTGAAATTTTTAGCTTTTTCCTGTTAATCCTAGCATGATAAAGAAGATTCAAAGAGAGTGAGATGCCAGCTCCTTTCATTCAGTCAGTAGCTTCAAACATTTCTGGTATATGAAAAACATGTTTTTCAATGGCAAAAATCAATGAATATTGTAAATGCACAAACAGTAATATCTCCACATTGCAAGGTGCAATTCTGAAATTTTTTGCTTTTTCCTGTTAATCCTAGCATGATAAAGAAGATTCAAAGAGAGTGAGATGCCAGCTCCTTTCATTCAGTCAGTAGCTTCAAACATTTCTGGTATATGAAAAACATGTTTTTCAATGGCAAAAATCAATGAATATTGTAAATGCACAAACAGTAATATCTCCACATTGCAAGGTGCAATTCTGAAATTTTTTGCTTTTTCCTGCTAATCCTAGCATGATAAAGAAGATTCAAAGAGAGTGAGATGCCAGCTCCTTTCATTCAGTCAGTAGCTTCAAACATTTCTGGTATATGAAAAACGTTTTTCAATGGCAAAAATCAATGAATATTGTAAATGCACAAACAGTAATATCTCCACATTGCACGGTGCAATTCTGAAATTTTTAGCTTTTTCCTGTTAATCCTAGCATGATAAAGAAGATTCAAAGAGAGTGAGATGCCAGCTCCTTTCATTCAGTCAGTAGCTTCAAACATTTCTGGTATATGAAAAACATGTTTTTCAATGGCAAAAATCAATGAATATTGTAAATGCACAAACAGTAATATCTCCACATTGCAAGGTGCAATTCTGAAATTTTTTGCTTTTTCCTGCTAATCCTAGCATGATAAAGAAGATTCAAAGAGAGTGAGATGCCAGCTCCTTTCATTCAGTCAGAAGCTTCAAACATTTCTGGTATATGAAAAACATGTTTTTCAATGGAAAAAATCAATGAATATTGTAAATGCACAAACAGTAATATCTCCACATTGCACGGTGCAATTCTGAAATTTTTAGCTTTTTCCTGTTAATCCTAGCATGATAAAGAAGATTCAAAGAGAGTGAGATGCCAGCTCCTTTCATTCAGTCAGTAGCTTCAAACATTTCTGGTATATGAAAAACATGTTTTTCAATGGCAAAAATCAATGAATATTGTAAATGCACAAACAGTAATATCTCCACATTGCAAGGTGCAATTCTGAAATTTTTTGCTTTTTCCTGCTAATCCTAGCATGATAAAGAAGATTCAAAGAGAGTGAGATGCCAGCTCCTTTCATTCAGTCAGTAGCTTCAAACATTTCTGGTATATGAAAAACATGTTTTTCAATGGCAAAAATCAATGAATATTGTAAATGCACAAACAGTAATATCTCCACATTGCACGGTGCAATTCTGAAATTTTTAGCTTTTTCCTGTTAATCCTAGCATGATAAAGAAGATTCAAAGAGAGTGAGATGCCAGCTCCTTTCATTCAGTCAGTAGCTTCAAACATTTCTGGTATATGAAAAACATGTTTTTCAATGGCAAAAATCAATGAATATTGTAAATGCACAAACAGTAATATCTCCACATTGCAAGGTGCAATTCTGAAATTTTTTGCTTTTTCCTGCTAATCCTAGCATGATAAAGAAGATTCAAAGAGAGTGAGATGCCAGCTCCTTTCATTCAGTCAGTAGCTTCAAACATTTCTGGTATATGAAAAACATGTTTTTCAATGGCAAAAATCAATGAATATTGTAAATGCACAAACAGTAATATCTCCACATTGCAAGGTGCAATTCTGAAATTTTTTGCTTTTTCCTGTTAATCCTAGCATGATAAAGAAGATTCAAAGAGAGTGAGATGCCAGCTCCTTTCATTCAGTCAGTAGCTTCAAACATTTCTGGTATATGAAAAACATGTTTTTCAATGGCAAAAATCAATGAATATTGTAAATGCACAAACAGTAATATCTCCACATTGCAAGGTGCAATTCTGAAATTTTTTGCTTTTTCCTGCTAATCCTAGCATGATAAAGAAGATTCAAAGAGAGTGAGATGCCAGCTCCTTTCATTCAGTCAGTAGCTTCAAACATTTCTGGTATATGAAAAACATGTTTTTCAATGGCAAAAATCAATGAATATTGTAAATGCACAAACAGTAATATCTCCACATTGCACAGTGCAATTCTGAAATTTTTAGCTTTTTCCTGTTAATCCTAGCATGATAAAGAAGATTCAGAGTGAGATGCCAGCTCCTTTCATTCAGTCAGTAGCTTCAAACATTTCTGGTATATGAAAAACATGTTTTTCAATGGCAAAAATCAATGAATATTGTAAATGCACAAACAGTAATATCTCCACATTGCAAGGTGCAATTCTGAAATTTTTTGCTTTTTCCTGTTAATCCTAGCATGATAAAGAAGATTCAAAGAGAGTGAGATGCCAGCTCCTTTCATTCAGTCAGTAGCTTCAAACATTTCTGGTATATGAAAAACATGTTTTTCAATGGCAAAAATCAATGAATATTGTAAATGCACAAACAGTAATATCTCCACATTGCAAGGTGCAATTCTGAAATTTTTTGCTTTTTCCTGCTAATCCTAGCATGATAAAGAAGATTCAAAGAGAGTGAGATGCCAGCTCCTTTCATTCAGTCAGTAGCTTCAAACATTTCTGGTATATGAAAAACATGTTTTTCAATGGCAAAAATCAATGAATATTGTAAATGCACAAACAGTAATATCTCCACATTGCAAGGTGCAATTCTGAAATTTTTTGCTTTTTCCTGCTAATCCTAGCATGATAAAGAAGATTCAAAGAGAGTGAGATGCCAGCTCCTTTCATTCAGTCAGTAGCTTCAAACATTTCTGGTATATGAAAAACATGTTTTTCAATGGCAAAAATCAATGAATATTGTAAATGCACAAACAGTAATATCTCCACATTGCACGGTGCAATTCTGAAATTTTTAGCTTTTTCCTGTTAATCCTAGCATGATAAAGAAGATTCAAAGAGAGTGAGATGCCAGCTCCTTTCATTCAGTCAGTAGCTTCAAACATTTCTGGTATATGAAAAACATGTTTTTCAATGGCAAAAATCAATGAATATTGTAAATGCACAAACAGTAATATCTCCACATTGCAAGGTGCAATTCTGAAATTTTTTGCTTTTTCCTGTTAATCCTAGCATGATAAAGAAGATTCAAAGAGAGTGAGATGCCAGCTCCTTTCATTCAGTCAGTAGCTTCAAACATTTCTGGTATATGAAAAACATGTTTTTCAATGGCAAAAATCAATGAATATTGTAAATGCACAAACAGTAATATCTCCACATTGCAAGGTGCAATTCTGAAATTTTTTGCTTTTTCCTGCTAATCCTAGCATGATAAAGAAGATTCAAAGAGAGTGAGATGCCAGCTCCTTTCATTCAGTCAGTAGCTTCAAACATTTCTGGTATATGAAAAACGTTTTTCAATGGCAAAAATCAATGAATATTGTAAATGCACAAACAGTAATATCTCCACATTGCACGGTGCAATTCTGAAATTTTTAGCTTTTTCCTGTTAATCCTAGCATGATAAAGAAGATTCAAAGAGAGTGAGATGCCAGCTCCTTTCATTCAGTCAGTAGCTTCAAACATTTCTGGTATATGAAAAACATGTTTTTCAATGGCAAAAATCAATGAATATTGTAAATGCACAAACAGTAATATCTCCACATTGCAAGGTGCAATTCTGAAATTTTTTGCTTTTTCCTGCTAATCCTAGCATGATAAAGAAGATTCAAAGAGAGTGAGATGCCAGCTCCTTTTATTCAGTCAGAAGCTTCAAACATTTCTGGTATATGAAAAACATGTTTTTCAATGGAAAAAATCAATGAATATTGTAAATGCACAAACAGTAATATCTCCACATTGCACGGTGCAATTCTGAAATTTTTAGCTTTTTCCTGTTAATCCTAGCATGATAAAGAAGATTCAAAGAGAGTGAGATGCCAGCTCCTTTCATTCAGTCAGTAGCTTCAAACATTTCTGGTATATGAAAAACATGTTTTTCAATGGCAAAAATCAATGAATATTGTAAATGCACAAACAGTAATATCTCCACATTGCAAGGTGCAATTCTGAAATTTTTTGCTTTTTCCTGCTAATCCTAGCATGATAAAGAAGATTCAAAGAGAGTGAGATGCCAGCTCCTTTCATTCAGTCAGTAGCTTCAAACATTTCTGGTATATGAAAAACATGTTTTTCAATGGCAAAAATCAATGAATATTGTAAATGCACAAACAGTAATATCTCCACATTGCAAGGTGCAATTCTGAAATTTTTTGCTTTTTCCTGCTAATCCTAGCATGATAAAGAAGATTCAAAGAGAGTGAGATGCCAGCTCCTTTCATTCAGTCAGTAGCTTCAAACATTTCTGGTATATGAAAAACATGTTTTTCAATGGCAAAAATCAATGAATATTGTAAATGCACAAACAGTAATATCTCCACATTGCACGGTGCAATTCTGAAATTTTTAGCTTTTTCCTGTTAATCCTAGCATGATAAAGAAGATTCAAAGAGAGTGAGATGCCAGCTCCTTTCATTCAGTCAGTAGCTTCAAACATTTCTGGTATATGAAAAACATGTTTTTCAATGGCAAAAATCAATGAATATTGTAAATGCACAAACAGTAATATCTCCACATTGCAAGGTGCAATTCTGAAATTTTTTGCTTTTTCCTGCTAATCCTAGCATGATAAAGAAGATTCAAAGAGAGTGAGATGCCAGCTCCTTTCATTCAGTCAGTAGCTTCAAACATTTCTGGTATATGAAAAACATGTTTTTCAATGGCAAAAATCAATGAATATTGTAAATGCACAAACAGTAATATCTCCACATTGCACGGTGCAATTCTGAAATTTTTAGATTTTTCCTGTTAATCCTAGCATGATAAAGAAGATTCAAAGAGAGTCAGATGCCAGCTCCTTTCATTCAGTCAGTAGCTTCAAACATTTCTGGTATATGAAAAACATGTTTTTCAATGGCAAAAATCAATGAATATTGTAAATGCACAAACAGTAATATCTCCACATTGCAAGGTGCAATTCTGAAATTTTTTGCTTTTTCCTGCTAATCCTAGCATGATAAAGAAGATTCAAAGAGAGTGAGATGCCAGCTCCTTTCATTCAGTCAGTAGCTTCAAACATTTCTGGTATATGAAAAACATGTTTTTCAATGGCAAAAATCAATGAATATTGTAAATGCACAAACAGTAATATCTCCACATTGCATGGTGCAATTCTGAAATTTTTAGCTTTTTCCTGTTAATCCTAGCATGATAAAGAAGATTCAAAGAGAGTGAGATGCCAGCTCCTTTCATTCAGTCAGTAGCTTCAAACATTTCTGGTATATGAAAAACATGTTTTTCAATGGCAAAAATCAATGAATATTGTAAATGCACAAACAGTAATATCTCCACATTGCAAGGTGCAATTCTGAAATTTTTTGCTTTTTCCTGCTAATCCTAGCATGATAAAGAAGATTCAAAGAGAGTGAGATGCCAGCTCCTTTCATTCAGTCAGTAGCTTCAAACATTTCTGGTATATGAAAAACATGTTTTCAATGGCAAAAATCAATGAATATTGTAAATGCACAAACAGTAATATCTCCACATTGCACGGTGCAATTCTGAAATTTTTAGCTTTTTCCTGTTAATCCTAGCATGATAAAGAAGATTCAAAGAGAGTGAGATGCCAGCTCCTTTCATTCAGTCAGTAGCTTCAAACATTTCTGGTATATGAAAAACATGTTTTTCAATGGCAAAAATCAATGAATATTGTAAATGCACAAACAGTAATATCTCCACATTGCAAGGTGCAATTCTGAAATTTTTTGCTTTTTCCTGTTAATCCTAGCATGATAAAGAAGATTCAAAGAGAGTGAGATGCCAGCTCCTTTCATTCAGTCAGTAGCTTCAAACATTTCTGGTATATGAAAAACATGTTTTTCAATGGCAAAAATCAATGAATATTGTAAATGCACAAACAGTAATATCACCACATTGCAAGGTGCAATTCTGAAATTTTTTGCTTTTTCCTGTTAATCCTAGCATGATAAAGAAGATTCAAAGAGAGTGAGATGCCAGCTCCTTTCATTCAGTCAGCTTCAAACATTTCTGGTATATGAAAAACATGTTTTTCAATGGCAAAAATCAATGAATATTGTAAATGCACAAACAGTAATATCTCCACATTGCACGGTGCAATTCTGCAATTTTTAGCATTTTCCTGTTAATCCTAGCATGATAAAGAAGATTCAAAGAGAGTGAGATGCCAGCTCCTTTCATTGTCAGTAGCTTCAAACATTTCTGGTATATGAAAAACATGTTTTTCAATGGCAAAAATCAATGAATATTGTAAATGCACAAACAGTAATATCTCCACATTGCAAGGTGCAATTCTGAAATTTTTTGCTTTTTCCTGTTAATCCTAGCATGATAAAGAAGATTCAAAGAGAGTGAGATGCCAGCTCCTTTCATTCAGTCAGTAGCTTCAAACATTTCTGGTATATGAAAAACATGTTTTTCAATGGCAAAAATCAATGAATATTGTAAATGCACAAACAGTAATATCTCCACATTGCAAGGTGCAATTCTGAAATTTTTTGCTTTTTCCTGCTAATCCTAGCATGATAAAGAAGATTCAAAGAGAGTGAGATGCCAGCTCCTTTCATTCAGTCAGTAGCTTCAAACATTTCTGGTATATGAAAAACATGTTTTTCAATGGCAAAAATCAATGAATATTGTAAATGCACAAACAGTAATATCTCCACATTGCAAGGTGCAATTCTGAAATTTTTTGCTTTTTCCTGCTAATCCTAGCATGATAAAGAAGATTCAAAGAGAGTGAGATGCCAGCTCCTTTCATTCAGTCAGTAGCTTCAAACATTTCTGGTATATGAAAAACATGTTTTCAATGGCAAAAATCAATGAATATTGTAAATGCACAAACAGTAATATCTCCACATTGCACGGTGCAATTCTGAAATTTTTAGCTTTTTCCTGTTAATCCTAGCATGATAAAGAAGATTCAAAGAGAGTGAGATGCCAGCTCCTTTCATTCAGTCAGTAGCTTCAAACATTTCTGGTATATGAAAAACATGTTTTTCAATGGCAAAAATCAATGAATATTGTAAATGCACAAACAGTAATATCTCCACATTGCAAGGTGCAATTCTGAAATTTTTTGCTTTTTCCTGTTAATCCTAGCATGATAAAGAAGATTCAAAGAGAGTGAGATGCCAGCTCCTTTCATTCAGTCAGTAGCTTCAAACATTTCTGGTATATGAAAAACATGTTTTTCAATGGCAAAAATCAATGAATATTGTAAATGCACAAACAGTAATATCACCACATTGCAAGGTGCAATTCTGAAATTTTTTGCTTTTTCCTGTTAATCCTAGCATGATAAAGAAGATTCAAAGAGAGTGAGATGCCAGCTCCTTTCATTCAGTCAGCTTCAAACATTTCTGGTATATGAAAAACATGTTTTTCAATGGCAAAAATCAATGAATATTGTAAATGCACAAACAGTAATATCTCCACATTGCACGGTGCAATTCTGCAATTTTTAGCATTTTCCTGTTAATCCTAGCATGATAAAGAAGATTCAAAGAGAGTGAGATGCCAGCTCCTTTCATTGTCAGTAGCTTCAAACATTTCTGGTATATGAAAAACATGTTTTTCAATGGCAAAAATCAATGAATATTGTAAATGCACAAACAGTAATATCTCCACATTGCAAGGTGCAATTCTGAAATTTTTTGCTTTTTCCTGCTAATCCTAGCATGATAAAGAAGATTCAAAGAGAGTGAGATGCCAGCTCCTTTCATTCAGTCAGTAGCTTCAAACATTTCTGGTATATGAAAAACATGTTTTCAATGGCAAAAATCAATGAATATTGTAAATGCACAAACAGTAATATCTCCACATTGCACGGTGCAATTCTGAAATTTTTAGCTTTTTCCTGTTAATCCTAGCATGATAAAGAAGATTCAAAGAGAGTGAGATGCCAGCTCCTTTCATTCAGTCAGTAGCTTCAAACATTTCTGGTATATGAAAAACATGTTTTTCAATGGCAAAAATCAATGAATATTGTAAATGCACAAACAGTAATATCTCCACATTGCAAGGTGCAATTCTGAAATTTTTTGCTTTTTCCTGTTAATCCTAGCATGATAAAGAAGATTCAAAGAGAGTGAGATGCCAGCTCCTTTCATTCAGTCAGTAGCTTCAAACATTTCTGGTATATGAAAAACATGTTTTTCAATGGCAAAAATCAATGAATATTGTAAATGCACAAACAGTAATATCACCACATTGCAAGGTGCAATTCTGAAATTTTTTGCTTTTTCCTGTTAATCCTAGCATGATAAAGAAGATTCAAAGAGAGTGAGATGCCAGCTCCTTTCATTCAGTCAGCTTCAAACATTTCTGGTATATGAAAAACATGTTTTTCAATGGCAAAAATCAATGAATATTGTAAATGCACAAACAGTAATATCTCCACATTGCACGGTGCAATTCTGCAATTTTTAGCATTTTCCTGTTAATCCTAGCATGATAAAGAAGATTCAAAGAGAGTGAGATGCCAGCTCCTTTCATTGTCAGTAGCTTCAAACATTTCTGGTATATGAAAAACATGTTTTTCAATGGCAAAAATCAATGAATATTGTAAATGCACAAACAGTAATATCTCCACATTGCAAGGTGCAATTCTGAAATTTTTTGCTTTTTCCTGTTAATCCTAGCATGATAAAGAAGATTCAAAGAGAGTGAGATGCCAGCTCCTTTCATTCAGTCAGTAGCTTCAAACATTTCTGGTATATGAAAAACATGTTTTTCAATGGCAAAAATCAATGAATATTGTAAATGCACAAACAGTAATATCTCCACATTGCAAGGTGCAATTCTGAAATTTTTTGCTTTTTCCTGCTAATCCTAGCATGATAAAGAAGATTCAAAGAGAGTGAGATGCCAGCTCCTTTCATTCAGTCAGTAGCTTCAAACATTTCTGGTATATGAAAAACATGTTTTTCAATGGCAAAAATCAATGAATATTGTAAATGCACAAACAGTAATATCTCCACATTGCACGGTGCAATTCTGAAATTTTTAGCTTTTTCCTGTTAATCCTAGCATGATAAAGAAGATTCAAAGAGAGTGAGATGCCAGCTCCTTTCATTCAGTCAGTAGCTTCAAACATTTCTGGTATATGAAAAACATGTTTTTCAATGGCAAAAATCAATGAATATTGTAAATGCACAAACAGTAATATCTCCACATTGCAAGGTGCAATTCTGAAATTTTTTGCTTTTTCCTGTTAATCCTAGCATGATAAAGAAGATTCAAAGAGAGTGAGATGCCAGCTCCTTTCATTCAGTCAGTAGCTTCAAACATTTCTGGTATATGAAAAACATGTTTTTCAATGGCAAAAATCAATGAATATTGTAAATGCACAAACAGTAATATCTCCACATTGCACGGTGCAATTCTGAAATTTTTAGCTTTTTCCTGTTAATCCTAGCATGATAAAGAAGATTCAAAGAGAGTGAGATGCCAGCTCCTTTCATTCAGTCAGTAGCTTCAAACATTTCTGGTATATGAAAAACATGTTTTTCAATGGCAAAAATCAATGAATATTGTAAATGCACAAACAGTAATATCTCCACATTGCAAGGTGCAATTCTGAAATTTTTTGCTTTTTCCTGCTAATCCTAGCATGATAAAGAAGATTCAAAGAGAGTGAGATGCCAGCTCCTTTCATTCAGTCAGTAGCTTCAAACATTTCTGGTATATGAAAAACATGTTTTTCAATGGCAAAAATCAATGAATATTGTAAATGCACAAACAGTAATATCTCCACATTGCACGGTGCAATTCTGAAATTTTTAGCTTTTTCCTGTTAATCCTAGCATGATAAAGAAGATTCAAAGAGAGTGAGATGCCAGCTCCTTTCATTCAGTCAGTAGCTTCAAACATTTCTGGTATATGAAAAACATGTTTTTCAATGGCAAAAATCAATGAATATTGTAAATGCACAAACAGTAATATCTCCACATTGCAAGGTGCAATTCTGAAATTTTTTGCTTTTTCCTGTTAATCCTAGCATGATAAAGAAGATTCAAAGAGAGTGAGATGCCAGCTCCTTTCATTCAGTCAGTAGCTTCAAACATTTCTGGTATATGAAAAACATGTTTTTCAATGGCAAAAATCAATGAATATTGTAAATGCACAAGCAGTAATATCACCACATTGCAAGGTGCAATTCTGAAATTTTTTGCTTTTTCCTGTTAATCCTAGCATGATAAAGAAGATTCAAAGAGAGTGAGATGCCAGCTCCTTTCATTCAGTCAGTAGCTTCAAACATTTCTGGTATATGAAAAACATGTTTTTCAATGGCAAAAATCAATGAATATTGTAAATGCACAAACAGTAATATCTCCACATTGCACGGTGCAATTCTGAAATTTTTAGCTTTTTCCTGTTAATCCTAGCATGATAAAGAAGATTCAAAGAGAGTGAGATGCCAGCTCCTTTCATTCAGTCAGTAGCTTCAAACATTTCTGGTATATGAAAAACATGTTTTTCAATGGCAAAAATCAATGAATATTGTAAATGCACAAACAGTAATATCTCCACATTGCAAGGTGCAATTCTGAAATTTTTTGCTTTTTCCTGCTAATCCTAGCATGATAAAGAAGATTCAAAGAGAGTGAGATGCCAGCTCCTTTCATTCAGTCAGTAGCTTCAAACATTTCTGGTATATGAAAAACGTTTTTCAATGGCAAAAATCAATGAATATTGTAAATGCACAAACAGTAATATCTCCACATTGCACGGTGCAATTCTGAAATTTTTAGCTTTTTCCTGTTAATCCTAGCATGATAAAGATTCAAAGAGAGTGAGATGCCAGCTCCTTTCATTCAGTCAGTAGCTTCAAACATTTCTGGTATATGAAAAACATGTTTTTCAATGGCAAAAATCAATGAATATTGTAAATGCACAAACAGTAATATCTCCACATTGCAAGGTGCAATTCTGAAATTTTTTGCTTTTTCCTGCTAATCCTAGCATGATAAAGAAGATTCAAAGAGAGTGAGATGCCAGCTCCTTTCATTCAGTCAGAAGCTTCAAACATTTCTGGTATATGAAAAACATGTTTTTCAATGGAAAAAATCAATGAATATTGTAAATGCACAAACAGTAATATCTCCACATTGCACGGTGCAATTCTGAAATTTTTAGCTTTTTCCTGTTAATCCTAGCATGATAAAGAAGATTCAAAGAGAGTGAGATGCCAGCTCCTTTCATTCAGTCAGTAGCTTCAAACATTTCTGGTATATGAAAAACATGTTTTTCAATGGCAAAAATCAATGAATATTGTAAATGCACAAACAGTAATATCTCCACATTGCAAGGTGCAATTCTGAAATTTTTTGCTTTTTCCTGCTAATCCTAGCATGATAAAGAAGATTCAGAGTGAGATGCCAGCTCCTTTCATTCAGTCAGTAGCTTCAAACATTTCTGGTATATGAAAAACATGTTTTTCAATGGCAAAAATCAATGAATATTGTAAATGCACAAACAGTAATATCTCCACATTGCAAGGTGCAATTCTGAAATTTTTTGCTTTTTCCTGCTAATCCTAGCATGATAAAGAAGATTCAAAGAGAGTGAGATGCCAGCTCCTTTCATTCAGTCAGTAGCTTCAAACATTTCTGGTATATGAAAAACATGTTTTTCAATGGCAAAAATCAATGAATATTGTAAATGCACAAACAGTAATATCTCCACATTGCACGGTGCAATTCTGAAATTTTTAGCTTTTTCCTGTTAATCCTAGCATGATAAAGAAGATTCAAAGAGAGTGAGATGCCAGCTCCTTTCATTCAGTCAGTAGCTTCAAACATTTCTGGTATATGAAAAACATGTTTTTCAATGGCAAAAATCAATGAATATTGTAAATGCACAAACAGTAATATCTCCACATTGCAAGGTGCAATTCTGAAATTTTTTGCTTTTTCCTGCTAATCCTAGCATGATAAAGAAGATTCAAAGAGAGTGAGATGCCAGCTCCTTTCATTCAGTCAGTAGCTTCAAACATTTCTGGTATATGAAAAACATGTTTTTCAATGGCAAAAATCAATGAATATTGTAAATGCACAAACAGTAATATCTCCACATTGCACGGTGCAATTCTGAAATTTTTAGATTTTTCCTGTTAATCCTAGCATGATAAAGAAGATTCAAAGAGAGTCAGATGCCAGCTCCTTTCATTCAGTCAGTAGCTTCAAACATTTCTGGTATATGAAAAACATGTTTTTCAATGGCAAAAATCAATGAATATTGTAAATGCACAAACAGTAATATCTCCACATTGCAAGGTGCAATTCTGAAATTTTTTGCTTTTTCCTGCTAAACCTAGCATGATAAAGAAGATTCAAAGAGAGTGAGATGCCAGCTCCTTTCATTCAGTCAGTAGCTTCAAACATTTCTGGTATATGAAAAACATGTTTTTCAATGGCAAAAATCAATGAATATTGTAAATGCACAAACAGTAATATCTCCACATTGCATGGTGCAATTCTGAAATTTTTAGCTTTTTCCTGTTAATCCTAGCATGATAAAGAAGATTCAAAGAGAGTGAGATGCCAGCTCCTTTCATTCAGTCAGTAGCTTCAAACATTTCTGGTATATGAAAAACATGTTTTTCAATGGCAAAAATCAATGAATATTGTAAATGCACAAACAGTAATATCTCCACATTGCAAGGTGCAATTCTGAAATTTTTTGCTTTTTCCTGCTAATCCTAGCATGATAAAGAAGATTCAAAGAGAGTGAGATGCCAGCTCCTTTCATTCAGTCAGTAGCTTCAAACATTTCTGGTATATGAAAAACATGTTTTCAATGGCAAAAATCAATGAATATTGTAAATGCACAAACAGTAATATCTCCACATTGCACGGTGCAATTCTGAAATTTTTAGCTTTTTCCTGTTAATCCTAGCATGATAAAGAAGATTCAAAGAGAGTGAGATGCCAGCTCTTTTCATTCAGTCAGTAGCTTCAAACATTTCTGGTATATGAAAAACATGTTTTTCAATGGCAAAAATCAATGAATATTGTAAATGCACAAACAGTAATATCTCCACATTGCAAGGTGCAATTCTGAAATTTTTTGCTTTTTCCTGCTAATCCTAGCATGATAAAGAAGATTCAAAGAGAGTGAGATGCCAGCTCCTTTCATTCAGTCAGTAGCTTCAAACATTTCTGGTATATGAAAAACATGTTTTTCAATGCCAAAAATCAATGAATATTGTAAATGCACAAACAGTAATATCTCCACATTGCACGGTGCAATTCTGAAATTTTTAGCTTTTTCCTGTTAATCCTAGCATGATAAAGAAGATTCAAAGAGAGTGAGATGCCAGCTCCTTTCATTCAGTCAGTAGCTTCAAACATTTCTGGTATATGAAAAACATGTTTTTCAATGGCAAAAATCAATGAATATTGTAAATGCACAAACAGTAATATCTCCACATTGCAAGGTGCAATTCTGAAATTTTTTGCTTTTTCCTGTTAATCCTAGCATGATAAAGAAGATTCAAAGAGAGTGAGATGCCAGCTCCTTTCATTCAGTCAGTAGCTTCAAACATTTCTGGTATATGAAAAACATGTTTTTCAATGGCAAAAATCAATGAATATTGTAAATGCACAAACAGTAATATCTCCACATTGCAAGGTGCAATTCTGAAATTTTTTGCTTTTTCCTGCTAATCCTAGCATGATAAAGAAGATTCAAAGAGAGTGAGATGCCAGCTCCTTTCATTCAGTCAGTAGCTTCAAACATTTCTGGTATATGAAAAACATGTTTTTCAATGGCAAAAATCAATGAATATTGTAAATGCACAAACAGTAATATCTCCACATTGCAAGGTGCAATTCTGAAATTTTTTGCTTTTTCCTGCTAATCCTAGCATGATAAAGAAGATTCAAAGAGAGTGAGATGCCAGCTCCTTTCATTCAGTCAGTAGCTTCAAACATTTCTGGTATATGAAAAACATGTTTTTCAATGGCAAAAATCAATGAATATTGTAAATGCACAAACAGTAATATCTCCACATTGCACGGTGCAATTCTGAAATTTTTAGCTTTTTCCTGTTAATCCTAGCATGATAAAGAAGATTCAAAGAGAGTGAGATGCCAGCTCCTTTCATTCAGTCAGTAGCTTCAAACATTTCTGGTATATGAAAAACGTTTTTCAATGGCAAAAATCAATGAATATTGTAAATGCACAAACAGTAATATCTCCACATTGCACGGTGCAATTCTGAAATTTTTAGCTTTTTCCTGTTAATCCTAGCATGATAAAGAAGATTCAAAGAGAGTGAGATGCCAGCTCCTTTCATTCAGTCAGTAGCTTCAAACATTTCTGGTATATGAAAAACATGTTTTTCAATGGCAAAAATCAATGAATATTGTAAATGCACAAACAGTAATATCTCCACATTGCAAGGTGCAATTCTGAAATTTTTTGCTTTTTCCTGCTAATCCTAGCATGATAAAGAAGATTCAAAGAGAGTGAGATGCCAGCTCCTTTCATTCAGTCAGTAGCTTCAAACATTTCTGGTATATGAAAAACGTTTTTCAATGGCAAAAATCAATGAATATTGTAAATGCACAAACAGTAATATCTCCACATTGCACGGTGCAATTCTGAAATTTTTAGCTTTTTCCTGTTAATCCTAGCATGATAAAGAAGAATCAAAGAGAGTGAGATGCCAGCTCCTTTCATTGTCAGTAGCTTCAAACATTTCTGGTATATGAAAAACATGTTTTTCAATGGCAAAAATCAATGAATATTGTAAATGCACAAACAGTAATATCTCCACATTGCAAGGTGCAATTCTGAAATTTTTTGCTTTTTCCTGTTAATCCTAGCATGATAAAGAAGATTCAAAGAGAGTGAGATGCCAGCTCCTTTCATTCAGTCAGTAGCTTCAAACATTTCTGGTATATGAAAAACATGTTTTTCAATGGCAAAAATCAATGAATATTGTAAATGCACAAACAGTAATATCTCCACATTGCAAGGTGCAATTCTGAAATTTTTTGCTTTTTCCTGCTAATCCTAGCATGATAAAGAAGATTCAAAGAGAGTGAGATGCCAGCTCCTTTCATTCAGTCAGTAGCTTCAAACATTTCTGGTATATGAAAAACATGTTTTTCAATGGCAAAAATCAATGAATATTGTAAATGCACAAACAGTAATATCTCCACATTGCACAGTGCAATTCTGAAATTTTTAGCTTTTTCCTGTTAATCCTAGCATGATAAAGAAGATTCAAAGAGAGTGAGATGCCAGCTCCTTTCATTCAGTCAGTAGCTTCAATCATTTCTGGTATATGAAAAACATGTTTTTCAATGGCAAAAATCAATGAATATTGTAAATGCACAAACAGTAATATCTCCACATTGCAAGGTGCAATTCTGAAATTTTTTGCTTTTTTCTGCTAATCCTAGCATGATAAAGAAGATTCAAAGAGAGTGAGATGCCAGCTCCTTTCATTCAGTCAGAAGCTTCAAACATTTCTGGTATATGAAAAACATGTTTTTCAATGGCAAAAATCAATGAATATTGTAAATGCACAAACAGTAATATCTCCACATTGCAAGGTGCAATTCTGAAATTTTTAGCTTTTTCCTGTTAATCCTAGCATGATAAAGAAGATTCAAAGAGAGTGAGATGCCAGCTC
>NW_027370650.1:0-34377 GCF_046119375.1 Phyllobates terribilis
GTTGCACAGGGAATTTGCTGATGTTGCCTGCACAGGACTGCTTGCAGTGTGTTTTGCATAGTCATGATGGCGCTGCATGTTGGGGATTGCACTGGGAAAGAGGTCATGTTGCAAAAGGTTAGTCTAAAAAAGGGGGTGATGTATGGTATTTATCTTACAGTTAGATTGTGCTGATGATACATGCATAGGGCTGCACTTAGGGGGGCTTTCACAAGGAAGGTGGTGGTACATATAAATGTCTGTGTGTAGGGGGGAGGATTGTGTGATGACTCAGCATCTGGCCGTTTGTGTAGTGTGAACTGTTCTTGATTAGGCCAGTCTACAAATATTGTTCCTTTGGTAAATCAAGATAAGTTAGCCATTGTTTCATGTCACAGGACCGGAGTCCTAATTTGTGTGTAACTTTGTAGATTGTCTGACACGTGGATTTCCTCAATCCCTCTCCCTACATAATTCAGAATAAAATTATGAAAACTGTGGTATAAAAAGGAATTTGCTTCTGTTACTATCATACATTCTACAGGGCTTCAGCCTAGGATCCATGGATCCAGCTGGAAGATCATACAACAGTGAACAGTAAGTACACCTGGGTTAAACATATCTCACACAAGTGTAGTTGGGGATTTGTGTATCTCCTATCCCAGGGCTCCTTTCAGCAGGCCAGTGAATCTGTTCCACTTAAGGCCCCGTCACACTAAGCAATGCAGCAGCGATCCCGACAACGATACGACCTGTCAGGGATCGTTGCTGCATCGCTAATACATCGCTGGTGAGCTGTCAAACAGGTAGGCTCACCAGCGATCAGGGGAATCTTTCCACGATGCCCTGCTCCGGTTACCAGCCTGCTGCTGAAGCAGGAGCAGGCTCGTAACCATGGTAAACAGCGGGTTACTAAGTGCGCGCGTGCCCCTAGTAACCCGATGTTTACCATGGATACCACTCTGCTACGGTGCGCGGGAGGTTACCGTTCACCTTAGCAGAGTCGTATCCATGATAAACATCGGGTTACTAGGGGCACGCGCACTTAGTTACTAAGTTACTTAGTTACTAAGTGCGCGCGTGCCCCTAGTAACCCGATGTTTACCATGGATACCAGCCTGATCGTTGGTCCCGCTGGTCACACACAGCGATGTGTGCTGGCCAGCGGGAGGCCAACGACCAAAAAATGGTCCAGGACACCTTGCAGCGATCAGCGACCTCACAGCAGGGGCCTGATCACTGCAAAGTGTCACACATAGCGACATCGCTTGTGAGGTCGCTGTTGCGTCACCAAAACCGTGACACAGCAGCGATCTCGCTATGTGAGACGGGGGCTTTACTTCCGCAGCCCTTTGTAAGCAATGAATGAGTGGAGCTGTAGCGTTTCCAGTAGGGTTCTCCACTTCACGGAGGCTTACTCCCCCATGGTCACACTGCTTTGCAGTCTTGCCACGCTCCCTCTTCTTGCGGATTTTTTCCTTCTCTGCCTGCCAATCAGTTTACTTTTTTCTCTCAGCTAAAGTTTATACCGCGAGTGCTCCCACCCCAATTTTGGGGGAAAGTGTGTCTTTCAATCCAAAATATACTTTAATTTTTCAGCCACCTCTTGTGTTCTGAATGCTCCACGAGGTATTTCGGTTTTCCTTCCTGATGCACTCCGTCAGTGCAGATCGCATAGAAGATCCAAAGAGCAGACACCCTCCAGTTACTCTTCTGGTTCTCCCTGGACTTCCACATTTTCCAGGTTGACATCTGTCTATTGCTCTTCATCGTTCAAGCTGCAGGCTGTTCAGGCTTCTGACTAAGTTGGACTCTGATCTAGACTCTGACCGGGCCATCCAAGCTTCAGGATATGGTGAACAGTCTGATCTTAGTAGTCAACCAGACACTTAAGGTCAAGGAAGATGAAGTGCTTCCCACAGAGCCTTTGGTATCTTTCAAAAGGCAAATCATACCCCTCGGTTGTTTTCTTACCACAATGAGTTTGAAACTATTTTATCCAGGGAATGGGACCATCTGGAAAGGCATTTTCAAAGTAGGCGAATAGAAATCCTATTTCCCTACCTCCTAAAGGTCTAGGCCAGGGGTGGGCAACCTCTTTCCTGCCGTGGGCCATTTTATTATCATTCAGGGGCCTCACAAACTTATCACCTGTACACTTCCCCTACTATATTAAGTCAAACAATTAACTCCCCCCCCCCCCCCTCCCCCTACTTTGGTGGCTGGAGCTGCTTCTCTTTGGTTTGGCTGTGATGTTGGGTATTATTGATCTTGTTGTTTTGCACAACTGCTTTTCCAGGTTTGACAGCCTGGAGCGCAGTCACAGACAGCCCTGGGCTAGCCTACCTATGGATGTAAACAATTCTATTTATGTGTTGTAGTAACATGGTGGTTCAACAACACAAAAATATTGTTGTTGCGGCACTATTACTGCATTGTCCTTATTCCAGCCCAGGTTTTCTTATCTGGCTGCCCTCCGTAAACCTTCCTCTGAGAATCAATGCTTGGCTCCATCCATTGAATGACCAGTGACACCAGTGTGTTTGGGAGGCAGGGGACGCTCTCTGTACTTTTGCTGTGACAAGCTATTGCAGATACACAGCTGCAAGGACATGAAGTCAACCTAAACAAGTATAGATGACCTAAAGATTTAATGTAGATATTATTCTTTGCCAGATCTACCTATTTTTTTATTTTTCTTTAAATTCACTATAGGTACAATTGAAATGGCTGAAAACAGCTCTGGTTTGCAGTTGGGACAAGCTGTTGATTGTAAAGAAGTGGATGTAGACAACAAGAAGGTATTTTTTTTTTTTTTGCTTTGGGGGTGTTTTGCACCATCCCTTTTTTTTTTTTTTTTTTTTGTTTTTTACACATCACTTTTCTTCTAGGAAGCAGTAATGACTGATAATCAGGTCAAGGTCTCTATTTCACCTGATGGAGTGGGTACCGAAGGAACTGACGTAGAAAATATTTCTAAGGAGACAGACAAAATCAAGGTATCATTTTATATTTTTAAAAAATTATTTTGTTCCTTATGTTAAAGGTAATCTGTCATATGACTCATGCTGCTCAAAACAGTCAGCATGAATTGCATTCTAGCTTGACGATTGTATCCAGGTTTACTTTTTCTTTGCAGTGTTTCAAAGCTTCACAGAAAATATACCATATTTTTTTGATTATAAGACACTTTTTTGTTTGAAAAATGGGGGTGCATTTTATAATCCAGATATAGCTTAGCGGGTGGTGTATCTGGGTCACAGGAGGCATGGTTTCTGCTGAAGGAAGTGAGCGAGTGCAACGTTGGGCAGTGCTGCAGGTAGGAGGGGGGGGTGTCGGGCGCACGAGGTTGGTGCCATTGATTTTCAGGCAGTCAAAGGAATGGTGTTAAGGAAAATGTCTGCAGAGGCAGTGCTCTCACAGATTGAGTTATCTGCTCTCTGCTGCCATTTTCATTAAGCCCGTCACTTCCACTGGTGGGCGATTAATGTCGCACGCCTCATGCCGGCGACATGCCCCATGCTTGAGCCTGCAGCGTTGTGCCCCCGCTAACTTCCTTCAGCAGGGACCCTGCCTCCTGTGACGTCGCTCCATTGCGCCCCCCTCTCTCCTTGGTAAGCTACATTGACTATAAAATGGACATTGAGATTATAAGACAGTCCCCAAAAATATATATTTTATTTAAATTTGGGGTTCATTTTATAATCTGGTGCAGCTTAAAACCCTCAAAAATAGAATTATTCTTACCGTTAATTCAGTTTCTAGGAACCTTCCATGACAGCATATGGAGGTTGTCTCCACACCCTAATGGGGACAGGAAGCACAAAGAGGTTAAAAGCCCCTCAACAAAACAAAGCACTGGCAGTGTGCAGAGCTGTGGAGTTGGAGTCTGTATAAAACTGGACCGACTGACTCCTAGAATATATAATGAATTGGATAAATTTGTTTAATATAGAAAGAACATATCTATATTCAATCATAATTAAAAGCCTGATGTTCACATTGTACTATTGGCCATGACTAATTAGCCGTACTTTACTAGGTGTTTCGAGAGTCTTCAGAAATCCAAGTGATACAGACCTTTGAATCCTTAGATGCTGTAGCACAAGCTATTACTGATTTTGAAGAGAGCACAACATCAAATTTCATTGTTTTAGAAAAACAAAAAAACTTTGGAGATGAAGGTATGTGTTTTAAACTAAAATTACATAATTTATTAAATGAATTGTGTTAGTATGATGTTTGACGTTCATTTATGCACATTGCATATTTTTATTTTATGTAAACATAGTAAAGTTACTTAATTTTTAGGTTGTGTGGGTGGAAACACCTTTGCTATTTTCTTTTTATTTTTTTTTTTCCCTTTCTTTCAAAAACCATAACTTATTTATTTTTATTTTTCCATCAATATAGCCAAATGAGGGCTTGCAGGACGAGTTGTAGTTTTGAATGACATCATTTATTTAACCATATAGTGTACAGAAAAACGTTAAATTTCCAAGTACGGTTAAATTGCCCAAAAAAGTCAATTTCACAACTTTTTTTTTTATTATAAAAATCTGTCTACAATCTTCACTATATGGTAAAACTGATGTGACTGTATGATGCCTCAGGTCGGTACGTGTTCGTAGATACCAAACGTTTACTTTATGTAAGTGGTGGTAAAAATACCAAAGTTTTTAACACAATCACAACCAAGGATGTATATATACGTCCTTGGCCATGTCCCGCCCCCTCACGCTCTCAGATGGCATCATCACCCACATCTCAGCTGATCTGATCAGCTAACATGTGTAGCTAACAGCACCGATCTGATCAGCGATCGGATTTGTGCTGTTAATCCTTTGGATCGTGTTGGCAATCACTGTCGGGGATCGCACCGTTCCCCATAGGCTGTTACCTCGACCAACTGGGGTCCTGTGATCTCCCCGGATGCTGTCTGCAATAGCTTCCTGCCAGCAAAGTCTGAGTGACGTTGCCGCCAGAAAAGGATCATTTCTCTTGTGTACAGACGTGCAGTAGCTAATCTGAACATAAGAGAAGCGATCGTAGTCTGCAACGCTGAGGTCCCCTAGGGGCCAGTGTAACAAAGAAAAAATCAAATTTTTTTACAGATATGAAAAAAAATAATAATTTCAAATGCCCCCCTTTTGCCCCATTGAAAATAAATATTAAATACACATTTTGGTCAGAAATGCCCGATCTATCAAAGTATAAAATCAATTCATCAGATCTGTAAACTGCGGAGCGGAAAAAAAACGCCTAAACTTCCAGGGTTTTTTTTTGGTCACTTCAACATTGCAATACAATGCAATAATGGGCGATCAAAACATCGGATGTACTCAAAAATGGTATCGTTAGAAGCGTCAGCTCAAGCCGCAAAAAATAAGCAATCACCCTCATCCTGAAAAATGAGAACGCTACGGGTCACCGAAATTGGCGCAAAAGTGTAATTATTTTTCTTTAAAAACTTCATTTTTTTTCCACCACTTACATAACAGTAAAAGCAGGGGCGTGACGGGACCCGGATGTACAGGGGCCCGCCCAGCGCCCGCCGATCCCAGCTCCTGTTTAATTTTTTTTTCCCAGCCAAGACATTTTCCAAGTTTGCGTTCCGACACTCCGTATTTTTGAGGATGCGTTTTCACTGCAAAGCGGATCCTCAGAAAGAATGAACAATTATTTTTGCGCTTTTGAGGATGTGTTTTCCATTGCCCACATTGTAGTATGGGCTCAAAAAAAGCACATCCTGAATAGCGCACTGGTGTGAATGGTGATGTGTTTTTTTTTTTGTTTTTTTTTTTTTAGAAAAGCACATCTGTTTTGCGGATCCTCAAAAAAACGCAGCGCAAATGCAGCATGTGAATGTAGCCTTCGATTGCGCTGTCCTTGTTTGACGTCTTGATCTAAGGGGTTAAGAGGTGTGGGTTTATCTCCTATGCACCCACAACTGTTAGCTACACATATCAGCTGATCAGATCAGCCAGTATGTGCAGGGAATGATGTGAGCCAGCATAAAAGGGAGGGAGGCAACCTAGTATGTACCCAGTACGTCACAGGTCGTAGAGGTGTTAACAGAATATCTCCTTGGGTGTTTCATGTGTTTTGTGACTAGTTCCCATTGTTTCTTTTATTGTTACTACTGATCAGACTTGTGGAGGTTCAGGTTCTGGTGGCTCAGCTTGACTTCTTACGCACCTTTCGCATCAGCGTTTTGAGCCTTTTACGGCAGATCTGGCAGCTTTGTCGCATAATGGGTCACTTGTGGCAAGCCCCATTCATTCCCTATAGGACTTGCGGTTTTGCCGGGTCCGGCACTTGCAGCAATTAAAAACGCTGCTAGCGTTTTTGTTTTTAACTTGCCGCAAGTGCCGGATTTGCCGTATCTGGCAAAACTGCAATTGCCGCACCCGACCACAAGTCCCATAGGGAATGAATGGGGCTTGCCGCAAGTGACCTGTAATGCGGCAAGGCTGCCAGATCTGCTGCAAAAGGCTCAAAACGCTGATGTGAAATCAGCCTTACAAAGTTCTGTTCTGCAACCAAATTTGACCTGAACCTCATTGAAAGTCACTGATTGGGTCGTTCGGCTCTTTGCCCACACAAAGCCTGCCATAAGCGAAACACGGGGGGAGGGAGGGCAAGGCTTTGTAATTTTTTTATTTTTTTTTGGTACACACTACATCCGATCACTCTTATTTTACCCTCAAAGCAGCAGATCAAACACTGCAATTGGCTCGCACTGAGTGTACCCGCAGCAAGCGATGCCCACTCCTGTGATTTGCATACTTAAAGCACCGGAACTCTGAACACAGTACCAAACACAGACTTCCCCAAACTTTTCTAACACCAAACTATAAAAGTCCAGTTCACTCATCCCTAATTGTTCCCATTTCAAATTTCTCACTTTTTCAGATTAACTTGGTGCCAGTAGGCACGTGTATCCTTTTGAGAAGTAGCTGTTTTTTTCTTTTTTTTCTTTAAGTATATTTCTCAGTGTCAGCCTTGTAGATGGCAGAGCGTGGTTACTTGTCTCCCAATGACTGATTTTCCAGTAAGTTCACAAACTTATCCATATAAATGTTTTAAAACTTGTATTGTTTTAGCTTTTAGACCTTCTTCTAAAATCTCAATACATTGGCACGGTCCACGAGTTAAAAATGTGTCTCTACTTGAATATACCGGAGTACCTTTTGGCATTGCTGGAAGAAAAGTGTTATGCTGCCATCTTGGAAAGGATTTGGCTCTTCCACAAAAAAAGCGATATGTCCAGGCGACACATCAAAAACAGGTACAATTAAATTTGTATTATAAAGTAGTTCAACTTATTATATTGGCTCTTTACTAATCCTGATGATATACTGGTTAAAATTTCAGAGTGCACCTAGTTAGCAATATCCTAAATCTATCTGTTATATAGATATTATTGCACATTGTGCATCATAGGTGTGCGGGTTTCATAACACGGTCATGGAATTAAGACATTACAAATCTTGTCCTATAACTCCAGTACAAGTACCTGCCTTGTTACATAAATACTGTATCAATCCAAACTTCCTTTATAGTTATTGCCTCAGAACTAAACTTAGTATGTAAAAGCTGTATCTTAACCAAGCGCAATAACTAAATATCCTACCACAACAAAATTCTGAAAACATACAGAAGTCAGCTCCCCACTTCCATGAGTGCACGCATCATGCTGTGAGGCATGTTCCAGATGCAAATAGATATGTCTTTCCGCAACAAAACATCAGATTTTTTAAATCCTTTTTTGCTTGATGGATTGTGACTGAATTGTTGTAATTCAGCTCATGGCTTAAAGTTTTTTAGATTTTAATGGATCTACAATGCTGGATTTATCGTTATTTACAGCCCAATATTGTTCCCAAAATAAGTCTAATAGACAGATTACCAAGGTTCAGTTCTCAGAATAGGGAACAAAGTTCATTACCTAATTTCCTTCACAGAAGTTACCCTGATACAAAAAAAAATGGTGTACCCAAAAATGAGGTTAGGCCATAATTACGCTAGCATAAGCATTCACAGCTCATGAATATAGTGTTAGATCCATGGTCTGTGCAAATATGCAGCACCAAGGTGTGTGTTCTCATTTTATTATATATATTTTAGTATAATATATACAAATTTTTTTGACTTTCGATATAGATGTCTTCATTAGATTTTATATTTATGTACTAAAATAGATTATGTAATAAAAATGTAAATATAGTGTTACAATTTTATAGATGTATGTCTTTTTTAATGACTAAAAATGTTTAAAACACTACACACATATATTTGCCAGTCAACTTCCTATGAACGAGAAGAACCCTGACAGTCTGTCCAAAATCACTGAGAACTATGCATTGTCACGTGGTGGCTGTGTTTGTACCACAGTTGTGTGCGCTCCTGTACTGTGCAGATGCATATGACTAGGCCTGGATGAATGGACACAACACTCACCAGACCTTACCCAGATGCAGTTTCTTTTTTGGAGTTATCAAAGATTAGAGGTTGTCCAGTACCATAACTTTTTTTTTTTTGTTCAGAAATCTTGCTATTATGTGCCTCTCCATTATTTTATTTTAGCAATATTATCTTTTGATCATGCTCTAACAATACATCCTCATTGCTGATAAATCTCTGATGGGGTTAATTGACATCTTCCTCCCCTGACTTTCTGCTTCTATTACTACAATTTCCATCATGCATTGCACTGGCCTGTGAGGCAACTCACTCAAAACTCCACCGAAACCACTCCTTCCCGTATCTTCATCCTGCTGCATCTTAGTCCTGCTTCACATGTCTATGTATCCAGTACGTGTGGTGTCCATTTTCACAAGTTCTGGAGACACGTTCACACGCATACGAATTAAAATCAATGAGGATCTTCATAGCTGTATATTTTTACAGACCATGTCCCTGTTAACCATGCACGTGTCCATGTGATCCACACGGAGACAAGTCAGTTTTTTTTGCAACTAGCACAGATGACACACCGCACACAAATGTGATCCGTGTGACATCTGTCTGACACATAACGTAACAAATACATGATAAAGAAATGAATGGTTTGTGTAAAAGATGTGCAGAGATAGATAAATGATGATGTATAGAGATGTTCTGCTGTAGGAGGCCATCTGACATCCTATGGGCCTAATTTTGCTTAATTCTGTATAGAGTATCACATGCACAGCTACCCACGCTTATAGTCACACCAGTCCTACTCCGTGGATTATGGTACAGTGGCATAATCTATGGTAGCTAGACCCCTCTAGTCTTCATTTCAGGTGAATTAACAGCTTGGCGTTACCTTTATTTTTCATGTGTAAGCAGTGGTGCGGCCATTTTTCCAAAGTCTCCCAGGAGCAGTTTTTTACACATGACAAAGCCAGGCTTCATGTTCCTCAAACTAGTATGAGCAACCTGTGTGGCCTAAATATATTTGCGTCGCTGCCGGGTCCGTGGAGTCTTCTCGCGTCGCTGCCGGGTCCGTGGAGTCTTCTCGCGTCGCTGCCGGGTCCGTGGAGTCTTCTCGCGTCGCTGCCGGGTCCGTGGAGTCTTCTCGCGTCGCTGCCGGGTCCGTGGAGTCTTCTCGCGTCACTGCCGGGTCCGTGGAGTCTTCTCGCGTCGCTGCCGGGTCCGTGGAGTCTTCTCGCGTCGCTGCCGGGTCCGTGGAGTCTTCTCGCGTCGCTGCCGGGTCCGTGGAGTCTTCTCGCGTCGCTGCCGGGTCCGTGGAGTCTTCTCGCGTCGCTGCCGGGTCCGTGGAGTCTTCTCGCGTCGCTGCCGGGTCCGTGGAGTCTTCTCGCGTCGCTGCCGGGTCCGTGGAGTCTTCTCGCGTCGCTGCCGGGTCCAGGTGGCAGAACCTTCCCAGATGACCATTTAAAGGGAACCTGTCAGGTCGTTTTTTACTCCCTAACCTATCACTACCTGTCCCTGCACCTTCCTTTTTCACAGCCAATATAGGGCAGTTTTAGGTCAGACGAAGATGGTTAGGGATGTGCTAGGAAGGTGCAGGGGACAGGTAGTGATAGGTTAGGGGGTAAAAACGACCTGACAGGTTCCTGTTAATAACCTTAGTGATGGCAGCTGAGGCTGTAAGAGCAGGGATGTCTGCACATGGTGTTCATACTCCATACTAAATAAATCAAGATGTTTTGATAGTTTCATTTTTTGCCAAATTTACATACTAGCAAGATGTCTATCATTCCACCACTTTTCTTCTTGGGTCTCATTCACAGTGATCTTTTTTGATCCGTTTTGTTTTGTTTTTTTTCCTCCTTGGAAAACTGCACCAAAAACGGATCAGTCACTGCGTCTGCCAGCAAAGTGAATGTGATTTTCAATTTGCCGTGCAGACGTCAGCGTTGTTGACTGCTGTATTAGTGGCGCAGAAAGTGCATCCACAAAATGAGCGTCAATTACTGCTCCATTTTTCTGCTGCGCTTTCTTCATTATACATAAAAAAAAAAAAAAAAAAAAACAACAACACAGATTGGTATTCACACAGTCCCTTTGATGTTTTTTTTTTTTTTATTTTATTTTTTTTTTTTTACTGCACTTTCCACGCGACAAACGTTCAGTGGACCTGGCCATGTGACTGTCAGGTGACCTGTTACTGTGCAAAACCTGGAAACAACTCATCGCTGGACACCGGACATTGGGGAAGGTAATAAAGTGTCTGCCTGTGTCCTCCCTGCCCTTTATGGATTAGTACTGCATTTTTGCTTTGAAAAAGCAAAAGTGCAGCATTAATAAAATGGAGCAAAAAAGCAACACAGACGCATGATGCATTTGATGCTTTTTTTCCAAAAATGATCTGTTTTTTGATGCAGAAACTGCACCAAAAACGGAGCACAAACGCTCTGTTTGAACTAATTCAAGGTTGCGTTTTGTATTTAACTACAACTCTCTAAAATGAACATTGTTAATATCACATTGTTAATATCACAAAATTAAAAAAAAAAATGGTACCAGGTGTCATCTTGTCTTGATTATTTTTTTTTTATTCTTATTTTTTCTTTCTCAAATTAGCTGTGAAACATGACAACTCCTTAATGTGATTCGTCTCTACAGATTTTGATATAAAGATGTTTTGGGCTCCTCTTAGTCTTTCGACTTACAAGACAAACTTTCCATTCAACTTCCTGCTTTGACATTGTAGAGCAAGAGCGAACCTGTCCACCCGCAATACTATGGCTACAACATACTTTAGAACAAATGACGTTTTAATCAACGCTTCATCTGTGGGCTTAGTCTCCTATATCAATGGCACACATTTGTAGAATGATTGAACTCTTGCTAGCCGGGTTGTTTTTTTAATTGAAAAAAACAATAAAACATGATGATCATCAGATTGTGCCGGAATAATGTTAATACATACATACACCACAGCAAAAATATGGAATCAGGGCAAAATGCTCCAGATCATAAACTCAATTTAGATAATCAGACTCCAAATTAAAACTACACCTTTATAAACAGATAACAGAATTATTAATGTATACTGACCACATAGTACACTTCAAAGTTCATAAATACTACACACCATGTCCAGAATAATACATGCCGACCCCTCATATACTCAGTACATTTGATATATAACATTAAACCTTTATAAATGATAAACAAGACACACAATCTGAACTTGCATCGTAGTTAAGTCTTCTTTGTCTCTGGTTCCGGATGGCAATATGTCTGACGTCCATGTTATGACCTGGTGTGCGGTGGGCAAGCTGTTCAATTACAGTGGAAACACCATTCACTCAGTCAAATCTGCTTGTCCTACATCTTCCTGCCCTCTTCCTACAAAGTTTCTTTGAGATGACCACACTACAATCAGCACAGTACATCAGATTGCACTACAATCAATTATGGATCCACTTAATATGAAGATGATATATAAAAAGGTAATGACATTTATAAGCATACTATTACTGTTTGTTATTTAAAGGTAAGCTGTCATCATGATTTCTAATGCTATTTACAGACCTGCAGGTTTGATGTGCAGTCAAATTGCGTTACAAGTCATGTGTTACCCATAATGCATCTACACATTAGCCTATTTACATCTATTACATACTGAAAATGTACTGCTCTAGATAAACATCCTATATGGGTACTTCCGTGTACGGTTTTAAAATTTATGCTTTTAGTTTATGTAACATTTATCATGGTTTTTCCAAAAATTATGAATTCACCCCCCCCCCTTTCCTCCTCCCTGAAGAATGCCTTACCTCCTAGTGGCCACCAACAATAACAAAAGGTCATGTATTCCCCCAATGTCACATGAGAGAATTTGGATATTTTGTCTTTGAAAATATTTTGGTTTTAATCTTTGTAAAATTTCCATGCTCTTCCTGCAGACTGGTGATCATGGTTACATAAAATGTAGAAAGCTAATCCAGGCCACTAAAAAAATGGATTGTCCTGCCAAAATATATGTATATCATATCATAAGATATCCGGATTTTCAGGTATGTAACAAAGTTGATGTGTAACCTCCTCCCAATAAACAAATTTTACATTGTGTTTTAATTAATTCCTTGCACCACATTTATAATTTGACATATTTGTGGCTGAGTGTGTCTTGTTTTCTCAAAGCTTTATTTTTTATAGTTACAATTTTGAGCCACATTTTAGTCCATTTATCTTTTTTTTTTTAATGCTGAGCACTGCTTGATGCCTCAACTATTAGTTTCTAATATGTGAATGTTCCTTTTAACTTTTTTATAAAATGGCTTAGTTTCACAAAATAGTCAAGAGAAAGGAAACTACATCTATGTATTTTTCTTTTTTTTTTTGTTTTTTTAGATCACAAGAAACACAGCTTGGCACAAAAGAATGGCATCTAAAAAAATGAATCAAGAGATTACAAAAGACAACAAAGTTTTACACTGTTATGTTGTTCAGTTTCCAAAACTGTCAGAGCATAGAAACCACCCTATAGCTGGAGAGGTAATGGATTGTGTTTCAAAACATGTTGACAATTGGAGGTTAGATCACCGATTCAACCCACCTTTATCAAAAAATGTCCATATTGTCTTTAAAAACTTTTTATATCATAATATGGATTATTATTCATAACTATCTAATGGGTGGTTCCCTTTCACCAATTTGGTCGCCATTTACTATAGTACCTGTGTTAAACAATATCTACAGTGCTAGAGCGGATGAGCTGTGTGATTGGCTGCCGTGTTCTTCATGTAATTCTACATCTGTCATTCTTTCTACATTTCACATAATTATCCTTTTAGATTTATTTGGCTTCCAAATAAAGTATATTAAATGGACATACTTATAATGTGCCAACACAAGTGGCCCTCATAAGTCTACCTCTTGCTAAAAAATTCATATCACTTAATGGATCACTTTATTGTGCTTTAATAAAGCAAACTGGACATTTTAAGTCGCTTCACGTGCCTACCTCAACCGCCACAGTGTGACTGTGTATAATATACATGTATATATGTGTCTCTATCTCTATCCTGACTGCGCATGCATGACGCTCAGTCTGGCTCCAGACAGAAGCAGGCATGGACCCTTTACAGGTAAGAGGAGTGTATGGCACTGGAGATCGCGGTATGCGTAGACACAACGCATACTGCGATCTCTGGCGCCATACTGACATACTTACCTGACCGGGAGGAGCGTTGCCACGGTGCCTCTCTTCTGGCCGGAGACCGGGGGCAGGAGTGAGGTGTTGGATTGGTGCATGCGCATAGCGCTATCCAGCACCATTTTACTGAAGACACATTTGCAGTGTTCAGCAAAATGGCGCCGGACAGCGCTGTGCTCCGGTGCCGCACTCCTCCCCCGGCCTGCGGCAGAACAGGACGCTGCAGCGCTGGAGCACAGGGAAGAAAGGTGAATATAAGTGTGTTTTTTTTTTTTTTTTTTGTGTACAGCGTGAAAGGGATGAGGGGGCCACACATACCGGGATTGGGGTGTGAGGGGGGCCACGCATACCGGGATTGGGGGATGAGGGGTGCCACGCATACCGGGATAGGATGGTGGAGACAGGAGGGGGGCAGCACATACCAGCATGGGAGACCATATACCAATAAAAATGCTCGCCACCCGGGCGTAGAAGGGTTCAATTGTTAGTACTGTATATATTATATTATTGTGGCGGTTGAGGTAGGCACGTGAAGCGACTTAAAATGTCCAGTTTGCTTTATTAAAGCACCATAAAGTGATCCCCAAACAATAAAAAATAAAAAGGGTTTCTTTGCAGTAAGACAGGATACACAGTCCTAACAATGGCATTTCAAGGTTAAAGCAGCACACAAAAAAACATGGAGCATGACACCGCGGAATTCTTACCTCTACAAATACAGATAATGAATTTCACTTGGAGTTTGTCCACCATATCACACCCCAGGCTGTGGATTTGTGAGTAGTCAGACCCAACCATCTCTGACTGCTCAGTAACCTATCTGACACTTTCTAGCTAGCTTAAATCAGATGATAACCATCTGATCCATATCTTCCATCTGTATGTAAGTTAATATGAGATTTTGTTGTGTTTACTTTAATTCTGGATTCGATATAAAGTTTGTTTTTTATATGACTGATAAAAAAAATGTTGTAATTATTTTTTAGGTAGCTAATATCCGTGAAAAAATCGACCCAAGAGTTGTGGACAAAATTTTGGAGCTTTACCAGAGTGGTATTCGTAAAAAAAGAGATATCAAAAAACTCGTGGAGCATTTTGTCGTTCAAGAGCTCTTCACAGGGCTTGATCTTCCACAATCCTCAAGACGAAGATATTATCCCACGTTGAAGGACATCACAAATATAATGGGTCGAACTTCTAAAGGGACCACTACCTCTGTGTTTGACCAAAGCAAGGTATTGGATTTGGTTTCTAAGTGGCAACAAGAAGATAATAGAGCCAGCATTTATTGTCGTCCTCATTCTGTAAAGGGGGAAGACCAAGATGAGCAAAAATTTCTTTTGTGCTATCAAAGACACTGGCAAAAAAGACTCCTTTCAACCTATGGTAATAGTATTACACTGCTTGATGCCACTTACAGGACAACAAGATATGCACTACCTTTATATTTTCTTTGTGTACGCACAAATGTGTGCTATACTGTGGTAGCTGCTTTTGTGGTTCAACAGGAACGGACTGAATATATCATAGAAGCTTTGAAAATGATTAAGGACTGGAATCCAACTTGGAACCCATCTTGTTTCATGCTTGACTTTTGCTTAGAAGAAATAAATGCCATCGCACAAGTATTTGCAGGTAATTTTAAGATAAAAAAAACTTTATAAAAGGTTATCTTTTAACATCCCAAGCATTTGTCACTAACATTATTTACACAAGACCTTACACTTATCACTCTAATCCCTACATTTTTATATAAATATTTTTTTTTGCTTCCCGTAGTATTTGGATTGAGAAGAGTGTTACAGTCCTTGAAAGATGCGTGTGGATGCACTCACTTTTCAGCAACATCCATCACTAATGGAACAGGAGGCAGGGCTGCAGTTACTTTATGTAGTTTATTGTATCTGAGGACATCCAGGATCCATGTTGATAGAAGCTGCGGGAGAGGCCAGTACTGTGCCATCTTTTGTTTTTATAGCTTCTAACTGTGAAACATTACTTCTTCAGGGACCAGACATACAAGTCAGTGACATCAGCACTAGTCCACAGGTTCTATCACCACCCTCAAACAAACTATTATCACAGGATGTTTCTAGTGTCACTGATTGCTTTTATCTACGCTCCTTTTGACTTCATTTGAGGGTGGTGACAGAAGCAGATTGTTGGTGCTGTTCTCACCTCTGACACCTTCCTTCACCCAAGATGCAGGACTAGAGATGGGCGAGCCTTTGGAAGCTCGATGTCACATGTTGTCTGCTCCGCAGTCCACGTGAATTGCTCCACGCGTGACACTCTAATTCGGTTCGTCGAACTTGCACTATTCGATGAACAGTTCGCCGAGCTTCTGAATCCCATTGAAAACAAAAGGAGGCAAAATCAAGGGTCTACAAAACACATTATAATGGGCACAAAAGCTGCCAAACACAGCTCAAATTTGGGACAGACACAAGGAAAAGTGCCATCTATTTTCCAGAGTTAAAATTTTCATCATTATGCATGCATGGAAAAGGCCTGGCCCAGTATTTCAAGCTTCAGATGTAGGCATGGTGCTCAGCCCTGCTAAATACAGGAAACAGACAAGGAAACCCCCAAAACGAGTCTCCACATTTCAAAAAATTAGGGCCAGGTACCACCAAAATGGCATCAAGTGGCCCACAATAAAATTTGGAGAATGGCAATATCAATGCAGCATACTGAAAAGTAAATTGTCTACTCAGAGCAGTCCACTACTGGGGTGGAAAAGTCCTTGGAGATCTATGACTTCATCTTGATGAAAGTTAGGTGGTCTACACTTTCAGGGGACAGTCGGATGTGCTTATCCGTCAGGATGTCGCCAGCAGCGCTGAAGACATGTTCTGAAAAAATGCTTGCTGCCGGACATGACAAAACCTCCAAGGCATGACTGGCAAGCTCAGGACATTCTTCCATTTTTTTGAAGCCCAAAATGCAAAAGGGTCCAACTTCTCCCTTCCTGCCAATGGCATGGATATTGAACTCTAGATACTCCTGCACCATCCTCTCCAATCGTTCACTACGTGTCAAAATTGTACTCATTTATACTGGTGGATAGGCTGGTTGAAAAAATTGGTGAAACGTTTCCAAGAAATTGCTGACACAAACATTAGCAGAAGCAATGTATGGTGACGACTCAACGTCCCCCCGGTTTGTTAGTGTAGATTTGTCATGCGTACGGTGTCCCTCAGTACTGTGTTGGGGAAAATCAGTCCTAAGATTGTATACAAGCAGCTTTTTTTTTTTTTTTTGGCTACTCCAGCATGCGTCCCTGTCCAGGGCAGGAAGTATCTGTCTAAACTTACTGTTGAACCGCGGATCCAACAGTGTCGCAAGCCATTATTTGTCGTTAATTCAAATCCTAACAATACGGGCATCATATTGCAGATAGTGCAGCAAGAAGGCGCTCATGTGTCTGTGTACATGAGGCTCAAGTCCTTGTGTTGCGGAGAGAGAACATTTCCACTTGCTTCCTCCGTTCTCTCCCGCCAACCTGGGACAACAGAAAGGGAAATCATTTCTTCCTTATCTCCTGACTGTTCTGTGCCCAACACCTCTTCATCCTCATCTTCCTCCATTTGTTCCTCAGCTCCTGCATCTTCACCACCAGTTTGTCTGGTACCATTAGCTCCTCTGTCGCTCTACTCCACCTTGACATGCCACCTGGCTGTGTGACTAGAGTCCGGACCTTTTGAGATCTTCATCCCCTTTCCACGTCCTCCTATTCTTGCTCCTCCTCTTCCTGTGGTACCACCACCTCATCCTGTAGATTTTTCCAAGTTTTCTCCAGCATGTAGATGAGTGGAACAGTGATGTTGATGACTGCATTGTCAGTGCTAACCATCTTGGTAGCCATTTCGAAACTGTGAAGGAGGGTGCAGAGGTCCTTGTTCTGTGCCCACTCTGGAACATTCATTTGCACCACATTCAGCTTGCTTTGAGTCACTATACGCATCTTTACTATGCCAGGGCTTGTCGCTGCTGCCACAGTCGCTGCAACATGTGCAGAGTGGAATTGCACTGTGTTGGCATATTGCATATGAAACGGTTAACCGGTTGTCCAAAAGACCTCTGTAGCGATGCTAGTAGATGAGCCGTGGGGTGAGAATGGCGGAAGTGAGCACACAGCGACCGTGCCTTGTGAAGCAGCTCATCCAGGCCGGCATAGTGGCGTAGGAATTGCTGGACAAGGTTGAGGATGTGAGCAAGGCATGAGTGTAGAGCCACCACCAGGTTTGCACACTGCCTTCCCTGGCTCCAGGTTTAGCAAAGACATCCATTGGTCAAACTCGGCTTGCATAGCTGTCTACAACTCTTCAGCTGTGTGACTTGCATCTCCAAGGCATTTTAATTTAAACACTGCCTAATGGCGGAGAGCCCTGGCAGTGCAGTACAGAGTTGGGGGGAAGGGGGGAGTTGAACTGTTACAACATTAAGGAAGAAGTCGAGGGTGCAGCTGGAGGCCCTAGAGGAGTTGGATGAGGCAGAAGCATTGGATGAAGAGGTGCAGGCAGAAGTTTGTCCCAAGTCTTGAAATCCACAAGACTTGGAGTAGCCCCATCCCCCGCCTGGCCTCGCAGCCACCAGAGTCACCCAGTGGCCAGTGAGGGAGATGTAACGCCCCTGGCCATATTTGCTCGTTCAGGTGTCAGTAGTGATATGCACCCTGTCAGTGTTTCTCAAGGTACAAGTAATGTCTGCGACATGCTAATGTATCGCAGGCACAGCTTTCTTTGAAAAGTAGTGGCGATTGGGAAACTGATAATAGGTGTCTGCAACGGCCATCAGCTTGCAGCAACCATCTATATCCACCAGCATTTCCGTGGCCAACAAATGGGAGATGGTCAACTTCAAACGGGATGTGTTGAATAAAATAATCTTTTCAATGACCACACCTGCGGGACTGAGGGCTGGCTGCTGTACTGACAGAGGGTGGATTAGGATGTACCCGACAAACTGCTGCACTGTGAAGGAGGTGCAGGCTGAGATGTTCTGGTGGGTTTACAAACAAGTGGTGTGCTCGGTGTCTGTAATCAGTCCAGAGAAACAGTTGTGGCTGAGGATGCAGCGCTTGTCGGGCTTGCAGCCCTCAGTCTCTGTGGGAACATGCTACTGACTCGCCCCCTGGGCCTTGGGGCACTCGGATCCGGGCAATAGGGGGAACGATGGGAGTAGTAGTGGCAACCCGGTTCCGTGGCTCAGGGTGGTCAGGCCAATGGTAGTCTGCTACGTTCTGCTGATAATGTCCGACTACGCCACCCGTGGATTTGCGGTCATTAGGAACCGCCGCTGCAGGGCAGACCGCTGGGGCTGATGATATATGCAGCTGGGATGGTGTGACTCCCCACGGGAAGAGTGCGGCCCCAGGGCAGTATAATGGATGGTGGGAGCAATGGTAGTGAGAGTCCCGGTGCCGATAGTGCTGGAGGAGCAAGGAGCACACAGACAACAAGTTGCAGTCCAGGGTCTTTACTAAAATAGGTAAACTGACCCATAAACGGTCCCAGCTAGGAGGGGACCTGGATGTCTGAGAGCAACGGGGAAATTGGCCCTGGTCAGGGTGAGGTTGTAGGCCTACCGTGCTTTCTGCGCTCCTTCTGGCTATCTCCTCGTTATAGGGTAACAGCCCACGCTTCCGAGCTTTCCGTGTATTCTCGCCTGTATGGCCTGCGACGTGGGTTCCTTTCTGCTCCCAGCCTTGTACGGCTTTACTGGTCCCTTCGGTTGTGGCAGGGCCTCCAGGCTTCTTAGGCCAAGGAATATACAGTCCCTTGCGGACTGGTTCTCTGCTGGAGGATGTAGAATCCTCCCAGCCTCAGACACCAAAGTCTGGTAAAGTCAGTCTCTTATCTGCCAAGACAGGCTTGCTTCGCCTCTTGTCTCTGGCTTGTGGCTCTCCTCCTGCCACACTTCCTCTTAGGTGCAGTGCAACTGTCTGTCCCTGCTCTGCTCTGGGACAAGTCTCAGTGCTGAGACAGGCCATCAAGTTCTCCCTAACCCTGCCCCCAGTACCAGCTTTTATAGGGGCAGCCAGCTCTCCCTACTGGCCTGAGACAGGAGGCATTGCATGCTAATGTTCCCCTGACTAGAGAACCTCCCCCTTGCTCTCAGACACAGCTTTAATTACACTTGTGGCATCCAGGCCAGGGTGACACACTACCTAACCTCCTTTTCAGCAGCAGAAGGGAAGGAAGGGAGACACAGATCCATTACTAGTGGGTAGGCGGAGCCCCACAGGATAGTTCACCTCAGATTAGAAAAAAGTGATGACCGGCCCCTTCAGCTTAGGCTCCTCCTACTCCCATGTCCTTCAGTCTAAAATTTGAGGTCGCAGAGGATAGTCGCTGCCTTGGCAGCTCCTCAGAAAAAAAATTTCTTTTATCATTTCCGGAGACCTGGACCCCCCGTGGTCTAGAGGTCTCAGGGGGTCTCGGCGCTGCTGGGACCCCTGACCCTCCCCTGGCAGATCTGCGTACCCCCTAAGGAGGTCCCCGCAGAAGCCTGCCGGCCCCGGGGGATACAGGGCTCTCCCTGGCGGAGACGCACACCGCTTCTGTGGGGTCCCTGCACGCTCCGCCGTGGGGGGGAGCAAAGGGCCACGGCGCCACATATCCCTGGGGGTCCCTGTGGCGCTCAGCTGGGTAAGTGCTCTCAAGGTCTGAGTGCTTCAGCGGCTGCGGCGGCAGCCACTGTTACAAGTGGTGACTGCTGTTTTGTCCTTGCAGGAAGGATATCACCGCTGCATACGGCGTTTGTGTAACTCTCTGCTAGCAGGGGAGCAGGGACGGAGGAGCCGCGGACTCCGTTAGTATGCGGCGTGGGGCGTGGCTTCGCGCCTCTCTGCTGCCTGTCATCTTAGTCTCAGGCAGGAAGCGTGCGCTGGAGCTGACCCAGCCCCTTCTTCTTCCGGGTCCTTCTGAAGGCGTCCATACTTCGTGCAGCGCCTCCTGCTCCCTGCTCTCTACACCACCAGACACCGGGAAGAGCAGTCACCGCGGCCAGCTGGTGAGTCACTTCTGCCTTTTAAGGCAGAAGATTCCTTTTTCTCACTATTGCAGCGCAGAGCACCTTACTGCTGGCCTGTTAAGGCAGACAGGGTGTGCTATATCCGGCGCTGCTACCTCTGCTGAGGAGGCTCTGGGACTCGCACATCTCTGTCCTTTTAAGTCAAAGGTGTATTGCGTGGTCAGCAGCGCTAACCCCTTCTGAACGGGGTCTGGCCTCATCAGGGCAGTTAACCCTTTCTGGATGTGCATGCTTCTGGGATCAGAGGGTGAATCACCCTAGTCTGTTAGGTTAACTTTTGCTCTGCAGGCAGCTGGGGTAGCTCTTCTCCCTCTAAGGAGGAGCTTTAACCCTTCAGTGCTTGGTGATTTTCTGTGTAGGAACAGGCTGTGGTAGCGGAATCACACATCCTCGGTTACTGTACCCATTGTAAGGGGTTATTACCGCCTTATCTGCGACGCTCGCAACTGTGTGGGGGCATGTCGTATCAGGGACTAGGGGGCGCGGACCTCTCCCTCGGTCCGCTTCAGGATCGGTCACGCGTATCTGATGCGCCGGGGTCTTCGACGGCATCAGGTTCGACACTGGTCGTGGGTCTCAGTGATGTTAAAGTGGAGGCGCTCACACGCTCCATTGACAGTCTATCTGACCTCCTGGGTCATTGGGTATCAGCTAAGTCCCAACCGACGTCACGAGGCAAGAAGCGCCACAGGCCTGTGGTGGCGCTGTCTCCTCCGCGCAGTGTCGGAGGCTTCGGAATCACCGACAAACTCTGCTGGTGAGATCTCAGATTCTGATGAAGAGGATCGGCAGGGTCGCTCTGCTTCTCTTTCGGGCCGCGTGGACTCTTTTATTGGGGCTATGCGGGAGGCGTTACAGCTGTCTGAAGAGGTGACGAGGCTCCCTGGCAAGTCGGCCCGGCTGTATCAGGAGTCGCGTCGGGCTCGTTCGACGCTGCCGGCGCACGATGAACTTAACGAGGCGGTGGAGAAGGAACTCCTGTGTCCGGATAAACGCTTCCAGGAGATGCGGTTTTTTGATGCCCCGTATCCCTGCTCCACGGAGACTATCGCTAATTGGGTTCCCTCTCCTGAAGTGGACGTACCATTGTCTCAGCTGAGCAAATCTTCTTTGCTTCCTGTTTAAAGGGAAGGCGAGTCTACAGGAACCTTTGGACAGAAGGACAGAGTTAGCGGCGAAGTCCATCTACGAGGCCGCGGGTCATGGATTCCGAGCGGCCTTGGGGGCCATGTGGGCTGGTGAGGCTTCTCTGCGGTGGTTGGATCAGCTGCGGACGGCGTGGCAAGATGGGACTCCGCTGTCTGAGGTGGAAAGGCTCTTCCAGCTGTTGGAAGAGGCGGCCCGATATGGCAGGGACGCAGTGCGGGATACTACTTCGGTTCTGTCCAGGGCTCAATCCTCGGCCATCACAGTCAGGAGAGCACTGTGGCTTAAACAGTGGACTGGAGACGCAGTATCCAAACAAGGTTTGTGGAGTCTGACGTACAAGGGCGGTCAGCTTTTTGGTTCGGACCTCACGGAGCTGATGGCCAAGGACAAGGATACGGCTTTGCCGCAGCGGAAAGCAGCGGCTTCTACATCTGGCAAGTCAAGTGCCGGTAGTGGTTGTCGGTACTTTCGGCCCAGGGGACGGTTCGGTCAGCCCTCTTGGAGATCGGGTCGTCCCTCGTCTTCCAGAAAGACAACCCAGAAATACAGTACACCCTGGAAACATTTCCGTCAGGACAAACGGGAGGTTGACAAAAAGCACGCTAAGGCGGACTGACGCCAGGAACCCACTCGAGGGCTCTCGGGTGGGAGGTCATCTGCTACAATTTGGGTCGGTTTGGGCGTCCCACGTATCGGACACCTGGGTGACGCGGGTTATGTCGGCAGGCTATTTCATAGTTTCATTCTCGACCCCCGGACAGGTTTCGTCAGTCTCACATCCCGTCCAAGCCCAAGCTGACTGCTGCGGGAGGTCGACTCTCTTCTGCAGCAGGGTGTGGTGGTTCCGGTTCCGCCGGAGGACCGGGGAAGGGGGTTTTACTCCAACCTTTTTGTGGTCCCCAAAAAGGAGGACAAGTTTCGCCCCATTCTGGACCTCAAAGAATTGAATTTTCATGTTCGTACCCGGAAATTCCGTATGGAGTCTCTTCGCTCTGTCGTGGCGGCCCTGTCACAGTACTATTTCTTGGTGTCAATCGACATCCGCAACGCCTATTTGCATGTCCCTATCGGCAGGGCTCACCAGCGCTTCCTGCGTTTCGCCATAGGTCAGGCCCATTACCAGTTTGTGGCCCTACCATTCGGGTTGGCCTCGGCGCCCAGGGTTTTTATAAAGATTCTGGCGCCGCTCATGGCGCTCCATCGAAGGCAAGGAGTTACGATTCTCCCCTACCTGGACGACCTGTTAATTGTGTCGCCCACAGCGGAGGTGGCGGTGACAGCTCGCGATCTCTCCCTTCAGCACCTGGAGGACTTCGGGTGGCTGGTCAATTGGAAGAAGTCGTCATTGGAGTCGTCGCAGTCAATCCTGTTCTTGGGGATGCTTTTCGACACGGTATGGGCAGTGGTGTCCCTGCCTCCGGACAAACAAGCGAACCTTCGTCACAATGTCCAGGCTATGAGGTTGGCGATGGCAATGTCCCTTCGGAAGTGTATGCGCCTTCTGGGTCTGATGGTGGCGGCAATGGAAGCGGTACCGTTTGCACAATTTCATTCCTGGGGTCTCCAAAATCTTATTCTGACCCGTTGGGATCGATTGGCGGCTTCGCTGGATCGCTGTCGGTATCTCCCGCAGGGTGCGAGAGTCTCTTGGATGGTGGTTACGTCCGGAGGCTTTATCCCTGGGGAAATCCTTCCTCCTCCCACGGTGGTCGGTCATTACCACCGATGCCAGCCTGACTGGCTGGGGGGGGTTTGGAACGATCTCTGGGTTCAGGGGGTCTGGTCGTCAGAGGAGTCGTCTCTGCCTATCAACATCCTGGAGTTGAGAGCAATATTTCTCTGCCTCCGACATTGGACAGTCCCTTTGAGCGGTCTGCCGGTCCGGATTCAGACGGACAATGCGACAGCTGTCGCGTATATCAACCATCAGGGAGGGACGAGGAGTTCCAGACTCATGATGGAGGTCTCTCGGATCCTGGTATGGGCAGAGTCCAGGGTTCCAGCCATCTCCGCGATTCACATCCCAGGAGTGCTGAATATCACGGCGGACTTCCTCAGTCGCGAGCAGGTGGATCCCGGAGAATGGAGTCTTCATCCGGAAGTTTTTGCACTGCTGTGCTCCCGCTGGGGGACTCCCCAAGTGGACTTGATGGCATCCAGGCTGAACGCCAGGATTCCGACGTTCACGTCCAGGTACAGGGACCCGGAGGCTGTGGCGGTAGATACTCTAGTAGCCCCGTGGGACCATTTCGAGCTGATCTACATGTTTCCGCCGGTATCCTTGCTTCCTCTGGTGATCCGGCAGATCAAACTCGAACGAATTTTGGCGATTTTGGTGGCGCCGGATTGGCCGCGGAGGGCGTGGTATTTAATGCTGGTCTCTTCTGGCGGCGCCTCCGTTTCCACTGCCTCTTCGCCCGGACCTGTTAACCCAAGGGCCCATTCGCCATCCGGACCTGAAGTCACTTCGTTTGACGGCGTGGCACTTGAGACCGAGATCTTGACCCGTCGGGGGTTTTCGGCCGAGGTCATTGCCACCTTGCGGGCGGCCAGAGGTCCAGCTACGACTAGCATTTATCACAGAACTTGGGAGGCCTTCTATTCGTGGTGTTCTGGATCGTCAAGGAACCCGAGGGTTTTTTCCATTCCCAACGTCTTGGCTTTTCTGCAATGTGGTTTGGCCAAGGGTCTGGCGGTTGGTACCTTGCGGGGTCAGGTATTTGCACTATCCGTGCTTTTTCGGAAGGCTATTGCCTCGCGCAGGGATGTGCATTCGTTTTTTCGTGGGGTTGCACGTCAGTTTCCGCCTCGGAGGGCGTTTGTGGCTCCTTGGCGGCTCAATCTAGTCTTGGGGGCTCTTCAGCATGGACCGTTTGAGCCTATGGATTCAGCTACGCTTTACTTGCTTTCTTGGAAGGTGGCCTTCCTGGTGGAGGTCACCTCTTTGAGAAGGGTTTCTGAGTTGGCGGCACTGTCTTGCTCGCCCCCTTTTCTGGAGTTCCACTCAGATCACGTGGTGCTTCGTACCCATTGCGATTTTCTGCCTAAAGTGGTGTCGCGTTTCCACGTCAATCAGGACATTGTGTTGCCCTCCCTCTGTCCGAAACCGAAGAGTCCAAAGGAGCGGGCCTTGCACGCGTTGGATTTGGTGCGGACGTTGAAGTTCTATCTTACAATCACGCAAGGGTTTCGGAAGTCGGACACTCTTTTTGTGATTCCTGCTGGTCGTCGGCGTGGTGTGCGGGCTTCCAAGGATACTATAGCTCGGTGGATACGTTCGGCTATCCTGGAGGCGTACCAGCTCAAGGGCGAGCCTTGTCTGGTTAAGGTTCGAGCTCATTCCACGAGAGCTGTTGGTTCGTCGTGGGCTTTTCGTCAGGGGGCCTCGGCAGCGCAGCTCTGCCGGGCGGCTACCTGGCGCTCCGTTCACACTTTTACTAAATTTGATAAAGTGGACGTGAGTGCTTCCGCCGATGCGGCCTTGGGACGGAGGGTCCTGCAGGCGGCGGTTTTAGGTTATCTCTTTATCTCGTTTTCGGCTCTTGTTGCGCGCTTGCCTAAGTTGTTGGGGTGTTGGCGATTCTGCCACGGTTTCCCACCCTTGAGTTCTGGACTGCTTTGGGACGTCCCCCTAGTAATGGATCTGTGTCTCCCTTCCTTCCCTTCTGCTGCTGAAAGACGGATTTTGGTAAGACCTTACCTGTAAAATCCTTTTCAGCGAAGGAAGGAAGGGAGACACAGCACCCTCCCATGGCAGAAGTGTATTATTGTTTTCCAGATGCGGCGCGACTCCTCTCTGATGGCGGTCATCTGGGCTGGGGTCGGCGATCTAGGGCTCTGTTCCAGCATTGCCAGCTCATCGCAGTTGTCAGGTCCAGTGAGTAGTGCCTGGGACTGTGTGTTTTTTCTGTTATATGCATAACCTGTTCTCTCGCATTTCTGAATTTTCGGAGGGGGTTGTGTTGTTCCGCTGGTGTTGTCTGCTCTTCCTTAGCTTGTGTACGGACTGAAGGACATGGGAGTAGGAGGAGTCTAAGCTGGAGGGGCCGGTCGTCACTTTTTTCTAATCTGAGGTGAACTATCCTGTGGAGCTCCGCCTACCCACTAGTAATGGATCTGTGTCCCTCTTCCTTCCTTCGCTGAAAAGGATTTTACAGGTAAGTTCTTACCAAAATCTGTCTTTTTTCCTCCTCTGCTGAGCTGGTCAGCTGCGTTACTCTGGGCTCATTCCAAGTCAGATCTAAAACCTCATCATCCGCTCTGTTGTCCAACTCCTCGCCATGAGTCGCCCTCCTACACTTGCTGCTCTGAACGTACAGTGCGGGTTTTCCTCAGGTATCTGACTCTCATCATCGCCATCAACTCTACCCCGGGGGGTTAACGTCTGGCAACCAGGGTTTTGATTTCTGCTAGAACCTAATTTCCTCTATCTCCAGAGAAAGATTGCAAAAGATTTTGGGCATCGGTTCAGATGCTTTCCTCCTCTGGAGTATGTTTGGAGCAGACCTCTGATGCCCATGGAATATAATGTGTGAACATCTCAGCAGAAGCCGTCATCTGTGTTTCCCCAGTCATTTGTGCGGTTGGAGACTTGTGAGTGTGACACATGGGTAATTGGGGCGCCACCTCTGAGGACTGTACTGTTTGATGATGGGGTGGAGGAACAGGACAGGCCACTTGATGCAGTGGTTTCCATTAACTGTAGCAAAAGCTCTTTCTGGGCCTCATCCACAACTCGTATTTCTCTGCTGCTGGCAAACAGAGACTGGAGTAGGCCATCCAGTAACAGAAGTTGTCACTTCGCTTGGGATACGACGATAAGCCAATGTTTGGTTACTACTGCTTTCAGTAATATTACCAGTAGCACCTACCCCCACATACACCTCCAACACCAAGACTAGTTCCCCTTTACAATAAACTTTTTCCCCTTCCCCTTTCCACCACGACCTCCGGATTAGGGATGGGCAAACTGTTTGGGTTCGTGACCGGGGTTGCGGCGATAAAGTAAGCCAATAGTTAATAATGTTAATATACTTACCGGGTGCGCATTCTCTCTTCCTGGTGTGACGCATCGCTCCGTCACTTCCAGGCCGCACCTTATCATCTTGGTGTATGTAATTGGCTGTGGCAAGTCACGTGACTATTCTCCCTGGAATTGACACAGCGTCGCGGCACAGCTGAACGGGATAACGCGGACATGGTAAGTATAATCAGCCTGATTATTAGCCATTAACTTGCTTTAACACTGCAACCCCAGTCACGAACCCAGGTAAAAACCACAAGTTCACCCATCCCTACTCAGGATTTCCCACTCGGCTTTTCTGCACACAGATTTGGTAAGCACTTGTTTGAGGCCAAATTCAACCTTTTTAGGGGAAACTGATGGATATGGCAATCGCTTCCTGAATGCAAAAAAAACCGCAGCTTTGGCAACACACACAGGTTTAGGAATTACACTTGTTCTCGGCACAAAATGCTAAAAAGCGATGGAGTACTAGCTATCTAATTGTGTAACGCGGATGGAGCTGTACGGAGTGCAGCAGCAATGTGTCTAACCAGTAACACTGAAAATGGTGGCGACTGCAAATGTCTGCTTCTTATATCCCTACAGACGTGATTTTGGTATCTAAAGAAACAGCCATAAAATGACACAAGCCCTTGTGTCTTCAACTTATGGATGTTTTATTCGCCCTGATTGGCGGCTGACCTGCAACATGCACACAGAAAATGCCGTGCAAGAGAAAAAAAATAGTCTGACACTACTGTTCCCACACCCCTCCTCTCAACAAACACATGCAAACACATCCCACCCGCTATCCTACCCGTTATCCTACACAGTCAGAAGGTAGAAGAAAAGCATCACTTAAACGCAGTAATGCTTTTTTTAATCCGATCACTCACTGAGCAAACCTTTGTTCGCTGACTTTTTTGGAAATTGGTCTGGTCTGACCAACCCAAACTGAATCGGCCATGTTCTTGCCGAATCTGAAATGGGCAAACACGTTCGAGCAAAGTTCACTCATCACTATCCAGGATGTCTTGTGACGGCTGAGAGTCAAGACTCCTATAGTAAATAACTGCAGCCCCTCCTCCTGATAGCATTGTGTTCCAGTACAGGTGAGGGATGATGAAGAAATGTAATTGCAACCCTGGTCTCCTGTGACATCCTGTTCTTTGACAAGACAAAGTGAAGGAATTCCCTCTCTCCCCTCGCCGCCACCCCCCCCCCTCCTCAACCCCAAAAAAGGGGGGGTTAGCTAGATAAGTATAAGTGTTTTGTTAGTTTAGAGTAAAGGTAGTTACATTGATAATGGTTTAAAAATAGATATTTTGAAATGAAATGTTGGGTACTGGCCCACACATTTTTAAGCAAATCTTCATTATTGTGGTGCTCTGGACCTTTTTTGGTCATGCATAGGTTAGAACGGTTATCCACTACTTGGAGACCGTTTCAGCACTGTCTCTCCTGGAGCTCTTGTAACATTGCTTGCAGGGAGGTATTGTGTGACATATCCAGTGTCCACTGCTGTTACTTCAGGTTTCTGATTTCTTAGGAGGGGTGAGTGAAGCGGTTGCTAATTGAACACATTGGATGTCATGCAAGCACTGGGAGAGCCATTGCTGACCTCTGGAACAGTGCCAGAAATTATGTAGGTATTATTTTGTTGTGGGTAAATTTAGAAACTGAGAAGGGGTTGGCTGAGTAGAGGACAGCCCCTTTAAATATTAGATACAAGTAATAGTTTAGTTAATTTGTAACTTTCTTTAAAATATTATGTTTAGATGCTGACATAAAGTTGTGTGACTTTCATCGGGAGAAAGCTTGGACAGAATGGGTTAACCAAAAAGTGCATGGTGTTCATGAAAATAAAAAAGGTTCTGGCCTTGCTTCGGGGCATAGCTCTTGCTTCTTCAAGAGAAGAACATGATACAGCCTTGGCTACTCTAACATCTAGCAATGTCTGGAAGAGAAATAAGATGTTGAGAATGTGGTTCTCACATAAATGGCTACCGGATATAAAGGTAAACCAACAAATATCTTTTGATTTTAGATTTATTGATACTATAGATTTATTTTATGGGTCATTATGATTATATTAATATCCAATATTTCAAATCTGATTGAAAATACTACCTAATCACAGGCAAGTAAATTTTTACTCAAAACAACATATATTTTTTGCATCAAGTACAAAGAAACATAGTTTTTACAATATGCAGAGCAGGGTTAAAGGCTTGCTTGGCATAACAAGCTGTATGTTATCTATATCTTGTAAGTAAAATCTGTCTTCATAACACCATTTTTTTATTTTTAATTGTTACTTTATAGGGCTGCTTTGCCGTATCAGTATGCTCTAACATGATTTTTTTTTTCTTACAAGAAATGGGCACATGTGTATCGTACTGGGACACAACAATTTGGAATCAATACCAACAATGGTCTAGAAAGGCAACATCAGACTTTGAAGCATTCTTATCTATCAAGTCTGAAAAACTGTAATTTAAGCCAGTTGATCCGTGTTCTGCATTTTGAATTTTTCACAGATATGTATCAAAAGTAAGTCCTTTTCAGTACTTTTTAGTGTATGCCTGTAATCATACATATCATGAACTTAACCTTACCAATAGTGTTAAATATTTTTTAGCTGTTTTCTTCTCCCATTTACCTGCATTTTTTCACATAGGTTTTTTTCTAGTTAGTAAATCAATTTAATCTTTGAATATTCCTTTTTAAAGGGATCCTGTCATCAGATCCATGATGCCCGAACTGCAGGCAGCATACATGATACTGGCTAGATTATATTGCAGATGTGTTATCTTACTCCAGGATGTTGCAGCATTTCTTAGTAACTCTGAAAAGCATGCTGGGAACCACGTGTCTCAGATTACAAGTGCAAACAGCAGGTCCTTCCCCAAACTATTCTCCCTGTCCTGCTCTGTATGACTGACAGGTCTCTCCCTATCAGTTTTTGAAGTGTGATGTACAGAAGCTTTCTGTGGACAGACGTGCTTCAAGCACTTGTCATCTAAGACACATGGTACCAGCATGCTTTACAGAGTTACTATGAACCAAGATATCTACAATATAATGTAGCCAGTATCTTTTATGCTGCCTGTGATTCAGGCATCATGGATCGTATTTCGGGTTGCCCATTACTTAAAGCACAATTTATCTTTTTTTTTTTTTTTTTTAACAGTACAGTGGTGCTTAAATGCAAGGCCTCTGGCTCCAGTCTTTACACTCACCTGCCTCAGTTTTCATCTGTTTCCAGCGTTACTACAGTTAGTGGAGATTTGGGATCTGCCAGCAGCTCCAGTTTTTTATGGGGTTGCTGTAGGTCACAAATCAATACATCTTTACGAGAGCCTAGATCTGCCTCTCATACTGCATTGAACACTTGTGAGGTTACTTCGGACTTCTATACAAAAGATGTTGCCATAGGAGTGACGCGGCACTTAAAGGATGAAGCCACGGGTCGGGAGGGTAAGTATAAGACAAGAGGCAGGGGAATTAAATTTAAAGCACCACTCCAGTGGTGCAATAAATAAAAAAAAAAAGCATGGAATGTTGCTTTAAAGCCAGAAACACACTGGGTGAAATGCATGTGAGATACTCCCACGAGTCTCACATGCCTCAACTGGCACGACCACCGGCTCTCTGGACAGGATCGGGTCAGCAGCTTTACAGAAACACATGCACCTGATACACTCCTGTCCAGAGAGCTGGCGGTCGTGCCAGGTGAGGCATGCGAGACTCTTGCGAGTATATCGCATGCATTTTGCCCAGTGTGTCTCCAGCTTTAAGGGGTTGTCCACTTGTAGGACAACCACTTCTTATTCTCCATGTGCGCACCCATCTAAAAAGAAAAAAATACCCTTGGGCCGGCACTGTTCAAGCGATGTCAGAACGATCCTTCCTGGAGCCTAGATGACATTGTTATGACAAGCAAGGTCCGAGACTAGTCACCTCCACCTTCATTCTCCTTGGCTTGGTATGCAGGAGCAATTGATATGAAGTGGGTGGCAGATGCAGAGTTCACTTAAGAATTTGAAGGTGGGGAGAAGGAAACTGGTGATGATTGGTTGTGAAGCTCACATGTCATAAAAATGGCACCTGGGCTATGGAAACGCGAGTTCGGACATCACTGGAACCGGACTGGCACTAGAGGGGAGTATAGGCTTTATTATTCTGGGGTTGAACATGGGGAGTGAGAAGGAGTAGTCCAAGCATTGGACAACCACTTTATGCAAAACCAAGAATGGGACCAAAAAGTCCAAAATATAATGCTTTTTTTTTTCACATAATTTTTGAAGGCTATGTTTTAAAACTTCATTTATTACTATTAAACAGGTTCTTGTATTTGTTTTTGTTTGTTTTTAAATGACAAAACAAAAAATGGGTGTATAGATACCCCAGAGTGAGTGTTTCAACTTCAAATTATTTTTTTTTTCTGTTTGTTGTAGCAGACTAATGAAATTAGAATTTTGTTTTAATCACATGAATATCCACATCATCCATTGGCAAATGATAGATTTTGAAGCCACAACCTCTCTACTGATGCACTGTACAGCCAGCTGTCAGTCAGTGTCGGGATGTGTTTACAGCCACTGCGCACTATTTACTGATGCACTGCTAAGGAAACATCTTCAGTTGTTCATGGCTAGGGATGGGCGAACTGTTTGGCTTTACCCGGGTTCGTGACCGGGGTTACTCCGTTAAAGCAAGCAAATAGTTACTACACCTAATATACTTACTGGGTAGGCGTTCTCTCTTCCTGCTGTGAAGAATCGCTGCGTCACTTCTGGGCCGCCCCTTATCTTCTGAGTGTATGTGATTGGCTGTGGCCAGTCACGTGACTATTCCCCCCGAAAGTGATGCAGCACCGCAGCAGAGCTGGAAGACAACGCAGACTCGGTAAGTATAATCAGTATGGTTATTAGCAGTTTGCTTTAACAAAGCAACCCCGCTCACAAACCCGGGTAAAACCGAGCAGTTTGCCCATCTCTACTCACAGCAGCAGGGCTTTCAGTGCGGCTTCCAAACCCTATTAACCTGTCAATTCACCCTATACCTTCAGGTTAACAGCTTTTTTTTTTTTAACTGACTTGTTTTATTTTCACAGATACGTACAGATGAATTTAACGAGTTCTGACTATTACCGAAAATACGTCGTAGAAGTCCCATCGTTTTTAAAAAATCGGCCTCGTGGATTCATTGACCATGTAATGCAGCGTTACTACAGTGGCCTTGATTTGTCACACCTTAAATGTTTGGACTCTGATAAGGGACTTTTTGAAGTTAAAAGCGAGTCTGCAATTGACTTAGAAAAAATGCATACTGTTTGTGTTGGATTGGATGGGCCCACTTGCACATGCAAAGACTGGCAGAAATTTCTGCTACCATGTAAACACATGTGTTTAATTTTGCGTGTTGCAAATTGGCAGTGGCATGACATTAATCCAGCATACTCTGAAAACCCCCTTTTTATCCTGGATAGTGATTGTTTTGTGGACACAAACACTAGGCATTGTGACAATGGTTTACAAGAACACGAGTGTAGACCACAAAATAGTGTCCGTTCAGATCCAACACTGCACGAATTGCCCTCTAGGAGGAGAAATCGGCTGACCTATTTGATTCGCCATTGTGTCAAAGTGTTAAAAAGATTTATAGACTCAGTATATCTTTTGGACAATCAAGACTTTGTGAAACATCTCACTGTTGAATTAAGTAATTTGTATTTACAATTACGGGAACAAATCCCCCAAGAAGGTGGCTTGCCACTGAAACCAGCACCAAAAATAACAGTCTCAAAAGCTATACAGGAGCTTCCTGTAAGAAAATATGGGAAACAAAAAAACATGGACATTCACAGAGTAGGATCTAAGGCAGAGAATAAAACAGCTGATGTATGGGAAACTGTGAATGTAGATGGACAAGGGGCTACCCCACAAACACCCCCAACAGAAAAGCTGGATTGTGTGTGGGTCACTGTAAAGAATATAAAATTGAGCTTCAGGGATCGTGCCTTGATAACCGAGCAAGAATGGTTAGACGATAATATAATTAATGCGTGCCAGAATTTAATTATAAAAGCATGCCCTAAAGTATCAGGTTTGATGGACACAGTAGTGTTGGCCCATTCTGACATTCCTTTGGTAACTGGCAGCCATATCATCCAGATCCACCATGTTGGCGCACATTGGCTAGTTTCAGCATGTAACAACAATTCGGTCACTGTATTTAACTCATTGCACTCCTCTTCCATTTCTGACACTCTGAAAAAACAAATTTTGAAAATGTACAAACCACTTTTCCACGGCTGTAATAAAATTCTGGATGTTACAATTATGTGTTGCCAGAAACAAAATGGAGCAAATGATTGTGGGCTTTTTGCAATTGCCAATGCAGTGGCATTAGCCGAAGGTGTAGATCTAAAGAGTGTAGAATTTAACCAGGCTGAGATGCGCAGTCATCTAATTTTATGCCTAGAAAAGGGTCGTTTGGAATTATTTCCTTATGAAACCAAGCTTCGTCAGAAAATATATAAAAAAAGGTTAACTCTTACAACTTACTGCCTTTGCCACGTGTACAAAGCACATGAACATATGGTGGAATGTTCCTTGTGCAAATCATGGTTTCACTTAGCATGTGTAAATATCAAAAAAGATGACAAACTTGTTACAACAAGAAAACGCTTTTACTGTCCCATGTGCCTAGAGAATAAAAACAAAAATTTACTTTAGGTAGGGTTGGGTGTTTTTGATATAGATAGAGATTATATATATCTATCTCACACTTAGAGCTTGTCCACCTTTTGTGGCTAGTTGCTAGTTACTTTTCTTGAATTCATACGTTTATGACCTAGAAAAAAATATTTTGCAAACTAGTTGTAATTGAAAATTTTGCACTATTTATCTCTTATGGCTGCTGTATTACAGTGTCTATTGTGGCTGCAGAATAAGTTAATAAGGTCAGGCACATAAAATAAAGATTAATCAGATGTGTTGAGGACCTATTTTTGTGGTACTTACTATTATACAGTTGACACTTTATCCTCACAGACTGCACAGTTCTCCACTCCATGCAATGGCTGCTGGTGAAAGCACATGTAACTAGGCCCATCCATCAGTCTTCTCCTGTAGATTTGAAGATTACAATTGGACAAGGCTGATAGAAAGGTCTGGTCAAATGCCCGGCCTCCTCTTCAAATGTCTGTTAAATAATCATACTGTCTTCCAATGCTGACCTTAGGTTATAGCAAACTTGATGGAACTAATTTTAATTTAATATTTACGAGTTGGATTTCTTTTTCTTTGCACTTTACCACTTTAAGTGGCTTGAAATAGTTGTTTACTATTCTATTTATATATGCATATTATGTGTGTGTGTATAATATCTGTTGCACATTAACATATTCGCTACAAACAAAAACAGTAAAGGGTTTATCACATGAACAATATACACTTTAATAGGTCTTGGAATAATGATACAGGTATGTAAAATTTGGCTTTATGAAAATTTATTCAAATCCAATGACTGACTTTTATTTTTTTTTATGCCCTGACCCCCCCTGCCCACCCAAAAGTAT